>NC_033644.1:3048466-3051421 GCF_001540865.1 Ananas comosus | reverse complement strand
CTATCCGCGGATGATTGACTCGAAGCCGAGTCGGGTGGTTAGCTATGATAGGGTAGAGGAACCCTTATGAGCTAGAGATAGAGGCTTGAGCTAAGGTAATAGAAACCTTAGAAGCCAATGAATAGTGTTGAGTTCCTAAGGTAATAGAAACCTTAGAGTAAAGTTATATGCTGGAGCAGCTAAGTAAAAGTAGAATTAAATAATCTACTCGTTGATAAATGAACTAAAGTAGCTAAGTAGAATCAAGCAAATCTACTAGTAAAGTATGGAAAAGCATAAAAGATTCATATTGCATATTGTTAGGCCTAACATGTATTTCAATTGAATATATCTGCATCGTATATTGTTGAACTGACATGTTGCAGGGCCTACTTTGACCTATCGGTCGAGCTTTTCCCTTGGGTGGCCGTACCCACTGGGAACCATGGAGTTGGTTCTCACCCCACGTTGTTTTGGGGTTTTCAGATCGTTCGTGTGCGGCGCAGCAGCGCGAGGCAAGGGCGTAGCTCAGTAGATAGCGCCCTACCACAGAGACTGAGGTAGCAGTACCCTGAGACAGTTTAGCTTAGGGGTCTAGAAGACAAGAAAAGAAAATGTATCAAACTTGATAACTCTAATGTAATAGTGAGATTGTAATTTGGAAGTAAAAATGTAAACAGAAACTGTGATGTATAACGAGACTGTGAAATGAATGCTTGTAATAACAAGTAGGTTATGTATTTGATACTTCCTTATGCAATCTGGATTGATATCCGTTCCTTGTTGGAACATTCGTGGATTGTTTGGATTGCGACGCCTTGGACGTACTGGGGAGACTCTGTCCGCGTACAGGGGAATTTCCAGTCCGTTCGGCGGTCTGTCGGCGGCACCGCGACCCGGTCCAAATTGGCGGTTGGTCGCGGGGCGTGACATTCTCACTCTAATCATAAGGCAAAATATTAATCAAATTAAGAATGGAGAGAGTGAGTTTGTCTATTTGACAAAGGAAACAAACACAGCTTCAAGTGGTGAAGCTTGATGCTAGAATATTGCCCATCTTGAATCCTTTTTGAATATAGAGAGATCTAAAACACAAAACTCAAGATAGAAGATTAGTCCAATAATCGTAATTATTTGTTATCATCAAAATCTAATAGAAGATTAGGGCCACTAGGCCAACATAATATTGAATTTAAGAATACCGTTCCCTATTTACAAAATCTTGTTTAATCTTGACCATTTATTTTTTAGAAAAAATTGATGACTTAAAAATAATTTTAAAAGATTAAGAAACTCGATGGCTAAAATATTCAAATACCCTAAATCATATTTAATGGTGTCGATCGTTAAAGCATATGCCTCATCATAAAAAATGAGTTTGCAGGACAAAACATTTGCTGCTCTTAAGTTTTAATAGCACCATACCTCAATCAATATATGTACGTATGCCATGCAAGTATGTAAACACATATAAAGGTAAAAACGTATTAAAATTACGGCCGGATCGATATCTAACCTTTAAAATTCTGAATTTTTGAATTGGACTTTTCAATTCATTTAATTAGAGGTATTTAATAGAATATAGACGCATCACTTGTTTAATAGTGTTGTTACATTTTTATTATTTAATGTGAATCTTAATTCTCATAACCTATGCTAGTGGAGTTACAACTTCACTAACCTTGCTTTCATCGTGATTTAATTCCTACAACCTTTGCATACTTGGAATCACAACCAAAATGTGATTTAAAGTATGAGAAACTCCTAAGCTTTTAATTCATGTAACTCCTATATATCCTATGAGCCTATATATAGAGGGATGTTCTTTTCTATTCTATAACACACAACTCAACAACAAACAACAAAAGTATTTCAATTATACTTGAGAGAGAGAAGATCAAAGAAAGGTGTTTGTTTTGGTGGAGCTTTGCGCTCATCTACTTGTGCAGAGTTGGTGAAGCCACACGACGAGGGTCGAACCGTTGTATCCTGGAGGGGACAAGTCAGTGCTCTGCTGCATCGGTTCAAAGGCTTTGCCAACCGCAGAGGGCTTGAATCTCCTTAAAGAGAGCGAGATATCCGTGCCTCGGCTTGATCGACTCGTTGATATTTTTTAAATTATTTTGTAGCTAACCTCTATTTTTTGAAT
Source organism: Ananas comosus (assembly GCF_001540865.1). Classification (NCBI taxonomy): domain Eukaryota; kingdom Viridiplantae; phylum Streptophyta; class Magnoliopsida; order Poales; family Bromeliaceae; genus Ananas; species Ananas comosus. The sequence goes on along the minus strand of NC_033644.1, from coordinate 3,049,293 downwards.
ATTTACACCAACAAATATAAATATAGTTATGTAGATTATATCAGATTCTAAAATTAAGCACATTAGAAATAACTGATAGAGTTAAATTCTGAAGCCAAGAAGCCATGGGCTAGCTAAAATCAAATGAATTAAAAGATTGGGTAAATCTCGGATCAAAATGAGACAAAATCTAGCTAAGCGATCTATATATATATACATTTTTACCAAGATAATAAGAAGAACGGGAATTCAAGTGTAAAATGAGTTATCTGATTTTACACTTCAAAACCAGTCATAAAATTAAACTAAAATGGATAAATAATATCAAGGATAGTACAATAGCCAGTTTATTGGTTCCTTATATTAATTTCGGAGCTGTAAAATCACACGTGAAGTTCACATTTTCGATATTTTCGTAGGATGTGTTTGGTTCCACATAAAAGGCGCTGAAAAAAAAATTTCAGGCCTGAAATTTTTTTTTCCCCGATGTTTAGTTTGGTGTAAAAGGAAACTTTATTTTACGGATTTGAAATAAAACTCGGCTTTTGTATTTCATTTAAAAATAAATTTAGCTTTTTATTTTCCGCCTCATCTCTCTCACAACGACCGTCCCTAGCACAAGTAGTAAGGGCTTAGTTGGTGGTTGATACCCGATGTTACAAGTTCAAATTCTAATTGATTCATATTTCCGACTAAATTTATTTTTAAATGAATTAAAACAAAGCAGATAGAATGTTACATGTCTCTCAAAAAACTCTCTCTCTCTCTCTCTCTCTCTCTCTCTCTCTCTCTCTCTCTCTCTCTCTATATATATATATATATATATATATATATATATATATATATAT
>NC_033644.1:2994478-3048441 GCF_001540865.1 Ananas comosus | reverse complement strand
ATATATATATATACACATACACACAAATGAGAGAGAGAGAGAGAATAAGGCTACTATACTATCCATAATACCGGAGCTCCTGTACTATAATCTTGTTTTCCATTTTAGAGTATTTTCACACCGTTAATATATGATCTAGTATATAAAAAATTCTAGGAATAAATTTTTTGTTTTTTCGATATCGTCTACTTAGTAAGTAAATCATTTCAAAATAAACGGTGAAAATTGAATAATCTTTAAAATTTGAGTATAGGACTTCTGAATTCGAGATCAAGGATGTTGACCATGATCTAGATAGTTTAAATTATTTTCTATCAAAATTTGAATAACTTTATATTCTTCTACACCGTTAAACTACAAACATGTCATAATAGCCATTGAAATTTGACAATTTTGAAACGGTTTGATCATAAGTAAACTATATTGAAAAAATATAAAATTTTATTTCTAAAAACTTTAAATACCCTAAATTAGTTTTAATAGTGTGGATCATTGATTTGAATATTTTAAGGTTGAAAATAAGACTATAGTACCGGAGCCCCAGTACAATAAATAGTGTAGGAGCCTAGCTCGATATATATATATATATATATATATAACTAGGCTACTATGCTATTAATAGCACAAAGTCATTGGTGCTACCAAGTTTTTGGCCATTGGATTAAGAGATGTGTGGTTAGGATGATGTGGCCTACTTAGGGTTGAGTGGGTGGTTGGTTGAATAGTATGATCTAACGGGTGAAAATGATCAAAATGGTAGATCTAACGGTAGAAAATTAACTTGGTAGCACCAAGTGCTTCGTGCTATTAATAGCATAGTAGCCGGACTATATATATATATATATATAGAGAGAGAGAGAGAGAGAGAGAGAGAGAGAGAGAGAGTAGGGCTACTATACTCATAATCTTATGAGTATAGAACCCTTACTACTCATAAGTTATTTTCGATATTGGAGTTTTTGAATCAACGATCCATACCATTAAACATGATCTAGAGTATTTGAAACTTCTAGAAAATAAATTTCATAAATTTCGAAATCATTATAAAGTCCATCAAGTGAGTATAAAATGAACGGTTAAAATCGAATGACATCCTAAAAATGGATGATCGGATCCTTAAATTTAAGATCAGAGTTATTGATCTTTATTTGGGTATGAATAGAATTTTTTATCAAAAATTCAACCTATTTCGATTCTTTTTCACCGTTAAACTAGCAAGTATCTCATACCGGCCGTTAAAAATTGACAATTTTGTGACTTTTTGATCATAAGGCAAATGATGTCGAAAAATTATAAAATTTAATTTCTAGAAGTTTTAAATGTTCTAAATAATGTTTAACAGTATGGATTGTCGATTCAGAAGCTCTATCATCGAAATAAACTTATGAGTACGAGGGCGATCGTACTCATAAGAGTATAGTAGCCGGACTCTATATATATATATATATATATATATATATTATATTCTATAATATTTATATTATATATAATATGTATAATGAGCTCCTATTTTTTAAAAGTAACACTAGTTATTGGTGGCTTGTAGATTTTTAAGCCATGTGACAAAAGATATGCGGTTAGGATATCTGGCCCCCTAGGATTGAGTGGAGGTTGGTTGAATAGTATAATCTAACATGGTTGAATGATCTAAGAATTAGAATCTAACGGCTAAACAAACTTACAAGGCACTCATACTTTGCTTTACAAGCACTATAGCTAGACTATATATATATATATATATATAAGATATATATTCATATATTATATATATATATATATATATATATATATAATATATCATATAATTATATATATAATATATATGGTGGTGCTTGGTATGCTTCTGGAAGAACGGAAGCCCTCGCGTGCTTCCAAGTTGTTTTCGATGTTTGACTTTCGGAATCGACGATCGGCTCTATTAAGATTGTCTAAGTATTTGAAGTACCTAATGAAATAAATTTTGGCGATTTTTCTAATATCATTGGTCACTAGTGATCGTAAGGGGGGGTCAAAATGCAATAATTTTATATGGCCATGCGATGCGTTTTGCAAGTTTTTAAAACAGTGTAGGCAAATATCCTAAATCACATTAATATTTTTGATAGAAAATTCTTTATACGCGCCCCCATATAAACAAGACTTTAATAATTTGATCTAAAATTTTAATGTCATGTCATCATATTTTATAAGATTTTTATTTTCAGTCCGCTGGATTTTGAGGCCACTTCGATCACCAACGCAAATGATATCAGTAAAATCGCAAATTTTATTTTTTTTTTAAAACTTCAAATACTCCTAGATCAGTGCTAACGAGAGCGATATGTTGATTCGAAGATGTGAACATCGAAAACAAGCTTGGAAGCACGGAGCGCTCTGTGCTTCCTGATGCATACAGACGCACTCATATCATATATATATTTATATATATATATTATATAATATATAATTATATATATAAGAGAGAGAGAGACGAGAGAGAGAGAGGAGAGAGAGAGAGAAGAGAGAGGTCGGCTACTATACTATCTGATAGTACCGACGCCGTTGGTAACTATTAATTTTCTAGCCGTTAACTACCCTTTATCATTTTCCATCCGCGTTAAGATATACTTTTAACCAACCCTCCACTTTCAACCCTAAGGGATCCACTATCATATTTAACGGGACACACTATCAATCCTACGCATACATCCTTGTTATCCAACGGTCGAAGAAGTCCAAATAGTAACCAAAGGGTTGGTACTATTGATAGCTATAGTAGCATAAATTATAGTATATATAATATATATATATAAGAGCTATTATGTTTTTGGAAATGAAGCAATAGAGATATAATGCTTCCAACTTTTTGGCCTTAAGATTAAACCCTTTTGATCATTTCCTACTTATCCTAGGAGCGACCGCAGTTTATCCCAGACCGATAACTCTTGATGCATTACAAAGTCAAAAATGTCAAAAAAAGCCTAGATGCACTCATAGTACTTCCCGATGGCATAGTAGCCCTAGAGCGATATATATATATATATTGAGGCTGCGATGCTTTTAAAAGTACCAAGACATTGGTGGCTTGTAAGTTTTTTAGGCCTTTAGATTAAAAATATGTGTTAGGATGATGTGGGCCCCTAGGGTGAGTGGGTGGTTGGTTGAATGCAGTATAATCTAACGGGTGTAAATGATCAAACAGTGCTGATCTAAACAGGTTAAAACCTACAAGCACAAAGTGATTGGTGCTTTTACAAGCACATACGCCTGAATATATATATATATATAATATATATATATATATATATAACTATATATATTATATAACTAAGTCCGACTATTGTGACACTCCAATAGTCCCACATCGGTTAGTAATGGCCAGATGTGGGAGTATATAAGGTTGATTAAGCTAGACATAATAACTGAGTTTAAACATTTTGGGCCGATGGTTGGGCCCAACAAGTTATTATAGCTAGCAGGTTGGGTCGTCATATTTCGTATTAGAGCCAGTTCACCAGCCGGAAGTGTGAGATGAGTCTTGGCTGAGTTAGGGTCAGAATGACAGACTAAGTCATGGTCAGTGATCGACAGGCTAAGTCAGGATCAGAATGACAAAGTCTAGTCTCATATCGCCTAGTAATCTTTGGACACTAGATAAGTCTCATATCGCCTAGTAATCTTTGGACTAGCAAGACAAGTCTCATATCGCTTAGTGATCTTTAGCTGTGTGTGTTTAGGGCTGACGAGGATGTCAGGCCCTAAACGAGAGGAGTCTGTGACACTCCAATAGTCCCACATCGGATAGTTATGGCCAACAAGTTTCCTTAATCCAATGGCGAAAAATCTACAAGCACCGATAACTTGGTACTTTTAAAAGCATAGAAGCTCAATTCTATATGTGTACATATTTATACTAGTTGAGCGTACGTAGAAATGCACGTAACAATTATTTAATTTATTTTAAATCAATAATAATTTGCAAATCATATTTATTCAAAAAATTAGAATAAAATATTTTGTAAATTTATATGTTATATTTTATTAGAAAATATCTACAATCTCAAATTTAAATTTTAATATAAAATATATGGATAGATTTGATATCAAAAATAAAAAATTTAATTTAATTTACGATTTAAACTCAAATTTAAATTTTAATGTAAAATGAACGGATAGAAGTTCTTTTTTTAACAGATTGATTATAACCGTTTATTTTTATTTTCAATATTTTTAACCAATTGATCATAACCGTTCATTTTTATTTTCAATATTTGCAAGCATGTATAATAAATAATTTTTACTTGAAATCCTGCAATAAGAAAATTTTTTGCTAATTAACTAACGGAGGATTAAGTGATGATACAATTAAGAAATTAACTATGGATAAATCAAATTTTTTTTTATTAAACAGGGGTAAACCCTGTTTTACAGAGGCAGGATTAGAGAAGGGGCAATGTATGGGTCTATACACCAAGTAACAAAAAGCCCATCAGACGACCAAGTAACAAAGAGTCCTTCACACAACCGTAAGGGACACGGGCATAACAAGCACAAACAGAAGCAGAAGAAACATCTAGCTGCTAGGAGGGCCTAACACAGACTTCCAACAGAGCACGGTTTCAAGGATACATCTACCAAGGACATCTGACCGGACTTGCCGATTGTCAAAAATTCTTCTGTTTCTCTCCTTGCAGATCTCCCAGTAGGTTGCAACAATTCCTATATCGATGTTGAGTTTGTTCTCAGCAGAGACATACCTCCTTAGTCGGCACCAAGGTGCTGCGATACCATTTGTCGAAGAGATTGACGAGGCTTGTAAAGTAGCAATTGGGCACCTTAGAGTATTCCAAACTGAAGCATAACTGCATTGAAGCAATATGTGCTGAAGGGATTCAGCATCGGCGTTGCAGAGTACACATATCGTTGGTCCCTGCCATCCGTGCTTGAGTAGATTGTCGACCGTCAGGATCTTATTTCTCTCCGCTAGCCAAAGAAAAAGTTTGACTCTTCACGAAATTTTAAGCTTCCACAGGAAAGGCAAGGTAGTACTATTGACTCTATCAAAAAGAAGAAAAGCATATGCACTTTTGACCGAAAACCTTTCCGAGCTAGTCCATCTCCAGCTTAACGAGTCTTTTGTGTTAGAAGATAGGACGATACTGGAAGACACAGCAGATAACAGCAACAGTTCCCGGTGTTCAAGAGGATTGGTTAGGGAGTTAAAGCCCAAGTTAGGCAGGTTAGCAAAGCGAAGAGTCCAAGTATTGACCGTAGGATTCAAGTTAGCGGAAGCCTTGTGAAGGAGCGGAAAGCGATTTCTGAGAGTGATGTCGCCACACCATCTCGCATTCCAAAAGGGTGTATCCTTGCCATCTCCTAAGATGAAGTCAACCGAGCTGAGGAAAAGGACAATTAACCTAACCATGTTTCTCCAGATTGGACAGCACCCATTAGGGGGAGATGCGGCAGTTGCAATCGGGCGCCTTTTGTAATGCTTTTGTTTCAACAGCTGAACCCAAGGTAAAGAATTAGAGGAAAAAAATTTCCAAAGACCCTTCATCAACAAGGCCGAGTTGGTGGCTTGAAAGTTACAGATACGGATCCCCCCCACCCTTTTAGGGTGGCAGACATGATCCCATTTTGCAAGGTAGTGGAATTTGTTGATAAAGCTCTTACCTTTCCAAAAAAAACTTCGACGGATCCTATCGATCGCTCTTTGTACCCAAACAGGGAAGGCGAACACGAAGCAAAAATAGATAGGTAAAGAAGAGAGTACCGAATTTAGGAGGATAAGACGGCCTCCTCGGGAGAGAGTTGAACACTTCCAGCCAGCCAAGCGCTTGTCAATCTTCTCGATAATAGGAAGGTAATCAGCTCGGCAGAGAGCCTTCGGGGAGAGTGGCAAGCCCAGATACGACAAGGGGAAAGCTTGAAGCGGACTGCTGAATATGACCGAAAGGGCTGAAGCCTAATCCGAGGGAAGATTGATGGGAGACAAGGAGCTTTTGGCAAAGTTTATTTTGAGGCCCGAGTTTAAGGAGAAGGCATCGAGGATGCACCTGATGATAGTCGCGGACCTGACCGAGCCATCAAAGAAGAAGAGGACGTCATCCGCAAATTAGAGGGAGTGGATTTTAACTTCTCTGATACCCACAGCTGGCAGAATATCAGTGCTGACAACTTTATCGATAAGCCTGAAAAGCATGTCAATACAAAGATTGAAAAGAAGAGGGGATAGCGGATCGCCTTGCCTAAACCCTCTCCTGCAATGAAACGAAGGACCGGGAGTTCCATTGAGAAGCACGACCGACGAGGAAGATGCAAGCAAAGCGGAGACCCAGCGTATCCACAAGTCGAAAAAACCCCTGGCAGTGAGAAGCTCGGTAAGGAAACACCAATTAACATTGTCGAAAGCACGTTCGAAATCGATCTTGAATAAGGCCGCCGGCTTTTTAGTAACATGGAGGTGGTGGATGAGGATGTGGGCACAAAAGAAGTTGTCGAGGATGTGGCGCCTCTTGATGAAGGCAGCCTGATACGAATTAATTAACTGATCCAGGACGGCTTGAAGGCGAGAGGCCAAGACTTTTGAGATGATTTTAGTCACACTGTGAACCAGGCTGATAGGGCAAAGGTCAGTCACGAATAGCACGTTGGGTTTCTTGGGAACAGGGCAAATCTAGCTGGTGTTTATTCCACTTAGATCCGTAGAGCCATTATGAAAAGCATTGAAGATATCCATAACATCATTCTGCAACACCGACCAGAAGCTGCGATAGAAAAGCAACGGGAAGCCATCCGGGCTAGGGGCCTTATCCGGCGCACAAGCGAAGATGGCTGACTTGACCTTGTCGACTGAGAAAGGAACATGGAGCAAGGATAGATCAACCGTCTCGATACCATAAATAGTAGAGAAGTCAATAGTGGAGCTAGAGAGTTGCACCGAACCAATCATGTTACAGAAATAAGAAAACAGGTGGTTCGCAATTGCTGATTGGGAGGAGAGAGTGGCGGTGCCGTCCGACAACTGGGAGATATTGTTCGCACTTTTCCGACAGCTAGCACGGAGATGGAAGAACTTGGCGTTGGCATTGCCTTCCCTTAACCATTGAACACGCGATCGTTGCTTCCACTTTAGTTCCTCAATTAGGCATATTTCCTCATATCTGATTTTGAGTTTAGGTCGAATAGAACGCTCCAAGGCTGAGAGTGCTCTCCTTTCCTCAGCAGAGTCAAGCCAAAGAAGCCACTGTAAGCACGAGAAAGATTGCTGTTTGAGAGTAGAAGAAATACCCCTACACCAAAGTTGGAGATCCTCACGCACTTTGGTGAGCTTAGCGCTGAAGCGATTTACCGGCTTCATAGTAGACACATCCGAGTTCCAGGCACTGGTCACGATCTCAGACGCGGTAGGATAACAGAGCCAAAAGGACTCAAATCTGAAGATGCTCGGAGTAGGCACAAAGGTAAAGGCAGATAGGATCAGCGGGGTGTGATCGGATCTCGGGTGCAGAAGAGCCTTGAGGGTGGATCTTGGGAAACGGAGAAGCCAATCCTACGAGATCAGAGCACGATCGAGACGTTCTAAGGTGGGGCTCCTCCTACCATTAGACCAGGTATAAGATTTATTCATAATAGGTAAATCTATAAGTCCCAAATCCGAGATAACCTCTCTAAAAGCCAGGATGTCCGAGGTATTAGACGGTAACCCATTTTTGTCGTTCAAGGAAAGAAGGACATTGAAGTCGCCAAGTGCTACCCACAAACTGCCAGGATGACGTCCAATGTTTCTCAGTTCCTGGAAGAAGTTGACTTTGGATATAGAACCAGTGGGGCCATAAACATTTTTAATCAAGAATAGTTGCTTGTCAACCTTTCTCTGAAGTAGCACAGTGAGCGTGTGAGAACCGCACCAGTGCCGAATACAAACGAACATAAGGTTGTTCCAAGCTGTGAGAAGACCGCCTCAAGTCCCTGAGGCATCCAAGGTGCGAAACTCTTGTAAATGGTAACCACAAAACGAACGGAATTTGTCCAAAGAGACAGAGGAGAGTTTGGTTTCTTGGAGACAAACCACCGAAGCTTTACTAAAATGAAAAAAGGAACGGACAACGGTACATTTGGCCCGATCGTTTAGGCCTCTGACATTCTAGGACAGAAATCTAAAAACTTTATTTCTAGCCATATAGAAAACAACAGCACACAGCACAGCGAAGAAACGTGGGCCTAGACCCCTTCCGGAGCAGGTCTGAAACCCCGCGATCCTTCCACAATCGGCTTAGAAGGGCCCGACTCTCTGAGTAGAGAGTGGAAGGGCCGGGTCTCTAGGGCGAGAGGAAGCAATATCGACCATTGGCGGATCCGCGGGACAGTCTTGAATGGCAACCTCGTTCACTGCAGGCACATTGGGAGCGACGCACGAAAGGGCATCAGTAGTTAGGCCGAGAGGGAGGGGATCAACAGGGAGTGAGATAGCAGAACTCGGGGAATTATAGGAGGCTTTCATAGATTTGAACTTGGAGCACATTAGGTCCTGAGCACGTTGGATGGAGCTTTTTTTAATTCCCATGCTCTTCGAAGCGATGCGAAGGCTGCGTCTGAAGGACCCAAGCTTGAAGGAAGCCTGAGAAGAGTTGCCAGAATTGTTGGAGGGGGGGTCAAGCTCGAGCCGATAGGATCAACACCCACCGTGCACGCAGCCGGACTCGAGTGATCCAACTAGGCAGCAACTTCAAAAGGAGGGTCCACAGGTGTGGGTGGGGGCGGAAGACAGTCAGAAACGGCAGGGCCCCCAGAAGAGGGCGGCAAGCTCACTGGGTCGGAAGAGCCCAACTGAGGCCCACCAGATCCAGGGGAGGGCGGCGATGGAATGCCCCGTTAATGGGTGGGCCCTCGGAAGAGGATGCCAAACACACAGGGTTGGATGGACCTACCACAGGCCCGCTAGGATCAGGGCCAAGCAGAACCTGGAACCGGACCAAAGTTGAGGGTGGCGGCGGGTTGCCCGCGTAAACGAGTAGGCCCCCAGAAGAGGATGCCAAACACACAGGGTTGGATGGACCTACCACAGGCCTGCTGGGATCAGGGCCAAACGGTACCTGCGACCCGACCGAAGTTGAAGGGTCAACCAGGGTAGCATCCGAGGGAGGTGGAGCTGACAGCGATAGGACGGGCGCTTTCCCAGCTATCCTGTCACTGTCCGCACATGGGGGGTGGACAGCGGGTGGCGCGAGGACCGGGGTAACAGCTCTGGCGGGTTTGAAATCGAAGGGCCCACAACGGCCGGCGTCACCGGATGAACAACCCCTGTAGCACGGTCAAAGGCCGGGCGAATGCGGCGACCAGCAGAACGAAAGCCTTCCCGGAAGTCGCTGGGCCCATCCAGACTTCCCTGACCGGGGATCGAGCTGAAGCCCGTTAGCCTGATGAACTGGTCTTGAGCTTCAGACGTCTCCAATCCCAAGCGCTCATCCATGTCTTCGCCTAGAAAGATGGGGTTGGCATCTTCCCACGACTCGATTTTGATAGGAATACGGAATCTCCTGTCGTCCACCGTCAGGAAGATGAACTCGGGGATGGAGTGAACGTCCTGGCAGCTGACGTTGGCCCGAAAGAAAGAGACATCGAGTTTCCTTTCAGAAAGTGGATCAATTTCCCAAAGTTCACCGAAACCGCTGACAGCAGCCTTGACATCCTCCGCATTCTAGCATAGAATCGGCCAATGGCAAAGACGAACCCAAACTTTATGGCGAAGATGCCCCCTATCTAGCTCGGCCACCTCGGTCCAGTTTGAAAACTTGAAGTTCAAACCCTCAAAACGAAAAGGGTTCCTGCTGATGGCCGATTCTCTAGCAACCCAATTGGGGAAAAACATCGCTAGGAGAGGGCCATCAAAGTCTGCCACCAAGAAATCCCTGCAGGACCCCCCAAACTTGGCTGCGAGACCCGTTGAGAGGGCGGTCTTAGCGTTGCCATCAACCGGGCCGAGGACTTCCACCAAGACGACACACGCCGAGAGCGGAGGGAGGCCAGGGGGAGGAGATCGAGAAGGGAGGAACGCCCGGGAGAAGCTTGGCCTACTTGAAGATGGACCCGGCTCCATGGACCTAAGCGACGGATCCGGCGGCCTACGCGGCGGACCAGGCGGGTGCCTGCAACGAGAGGCAAGGTGGCCGATCCTCATGCAAAGAAGACAACGCCTCGGCTCTCTGCAATGGGCAGCTCTGTGACCCCGCTCAAAACATCTAAAGCAGCGCCCATTGAGGGAGGGATTGAGGAGATACTTGGGAAGTAGTGAGGGAAGGGGGGAGGTGGGGTGGTGAACTCGGGGGGGGAGGTGGGATGAAAAGCTGAAGGGACGAGGGGCTAAGAAGGCATCCTTAAAGGTGACCCCCTGGCAGACACGTGACTCCCCATGTGAGCGAGGGACCACTTTGAGGACGGATGCGGGGGTAGGATGGGAAGGATTAGAGGGGCAGAAGGGGGAAGGGTTAGGAAGGGGACAAGAAGGTGGACGAGGAGGAAGTGGACCCAGGGGAGCCATTCTGACCAGAAGAAAAGGAACTTAAGTGAATGAATCAAATTTTCAAAATCAAGAATCCACCAACTATGACAAGTATTCAAATCATGAGCAACTGAGGAAACTCAAGAATGACAATCTCTCAAGTATGGTAATCACTCCAAATAGAAAATATTTGAATTTAAATGTTGTACATTTCTAGAATGTAATTATGTAAATATTGTAACTTCAAGAATAATGAGATTATATTTTATATTCAGTAATTATATATATTGAGAGTTCGTTTTGTGCGTTCTCCATTTGAGGACAACAATCATTTTTTCATTAGTTATAATTTTCTTTATTAACTTGAGAAATGAGCTTTATTTGACGATAAAAAAAGAGTGCCTCTTTACTTAGATGCGTCTTCTAGTCTAGTGTAACTATTTTCCCATATCATCTCTTGTTGGGCAATAAAAAGTCTTCTTTATCACAACTCATGACAACAACAACAACTTACCATCGATTAAAAAAATTTCATCTCATATAAAAGTACAAAAATATTAATTTTAAATAAATATTTTTAATAAAAAATCATGTTATCTTCAATTAAATTAATCAACAATTCAAATGAATAGTAAATTTAATTTGGCATAATTTTATATAACATGCTATTACATGAAAACATTTTCTTTTTCTTGATATATATTGTTGCTTCCAAAGTTTTATGCGATAATTATTTTATACGTTATTTATTGGGGCAATTTCATACACATCCGTTCCAAATTAAGTCTAAAATATCATATATGCTTCTATAAATATAAAAAATTATTACCAATATTTCTACCGTTAGTTTAGTTGACGTTAGATTTACCATATGGCTAAAGATGAGTTAACTTTTAAAATGACTAGCTTACCCTCAGCTATCTCTTATGTTAAATATGTATGAAGATCCCCTCAACTATATGCCATTTTTAAACAGCTCTCCCTCAACTTTCATTTTTTTAATTGACATCCCATTAATTTTTAGTTTTTCTAAACAGTAACTAATTTTAATGTATAAAAAATGATAATTTTATCAAATTTGTTGACGATTTCATCAAATATAATGGCTCTATTTATTTTTTAGCAAATAAATAACTATGTATACAAATTTAAATGAAAAAAAAAGTTAAGGACTTTTCCGATCTTTCTTTAATTTTTAAAGCTTAACAACTTTTTTTTAAACCAAATCATTCTCAATATTCTTATCTGTCTTAAATACCTAAAAAAAATTAAAATACAATATATACTCTCTTCTTTTTTTCATTCGACAAAAAAATATGTATATAGTTATGTTATTTATTTTGGATTAAATAGAATAAAATAATTAAATCATTCATTTATTTCAAAATTACTATTATTGATTAGGAATGTGAATGGATATAGGTATTCATAATTTTATCTGAACCCGATTTTGAATAGGGTGAATATAGGTATCCATAATTTTATCTGAACTCGATTTTGAATAGGGTGAGTTTAACTGATTGCTAATATGGATGGTTCCAGTCATAGGTATAAGGAAAAAAAAAAAATCCAACGAATTCAAATATGATTACGGTTTTAGTCTATACCCAAATTGGACATGAACCGGAATCGAAACTAGAAATAAAACCACAACCATATAAAAACATACTATATATATATAATACAATTTTTTATATTTTTTAATAATTAATATATATTAATAATTTAATTTAATATTTAGGATATTCAATAGTCAGATTTAGATTTGCAAAAATTGTTTTGAAACACCTATTAGTATCCCTACTATTGAGAAGAGATGAAAGGAAAAAATGATATTTTGAAACTTTAACTCTCAAACTTTAAATGGCGGGATATTTATAATAATTTTTTATATATTGGAAGACATTCGTGAATTATCAATGTTAGAAGGGTATCGAAATAGGATGAACACCTATTAGTTTCAATATTTTAGCTTTGGGATATCTTGGATTGATCCAATAGTTAAAAAAATAGATAATAAACAGTATTCCTTAAATTATGTAAAACTTTAATTAGTTCTAACATATTGTTTAAACATATTATGTAACTGAAGAATGCTACATGTACAGTATTTTTTTGATGTGCATTTTGAAGTATCACCATCTAATTGTTTTTTTTTTTTTTTAGACTAGTCTTATCATTCTATTTTTTTTATTTCATTATTAAAATTTTAAAAGAAATTGTCTACGCCTTAGAATCTTGTAAGAAATTGCCTATTAAAGTATATATATATAATATATATATATTTATATATATATATATATATATATATATATATATATTATATCCTCAACAAGAGATGGGTAAGTAGTGTTTTTCTATATATATATTTATATTTATCATCAAACCAACACATAATATTTGATCTTGCTAAGGAAATTTGTAAAAGTGAGATATTTGTTCAAAAGAGGATATTAGGATTACTGTTGTTTTTTTTAAAAAAAAAAAAAAAGTTGTTCAAAGTTCAAACAATTTTTTTTTAGAAATATATAATGTAACAAACCAATTCAATTCCATCCCGTGTACTGGTGGGGTAAAATGAAATAGGGGCCAAAACTATGTGTAATTTTCGACTAAAAAAGTGAGAGCACATTTAACCAACCATTCGTCACCTATTTTTTCTCTCTCTCCCTCTAAGAATATAATATATTTTTTATAACATAATGTCACGCCCCGGGGTCCCTTTTTAGTTTGGAAAAACAGCGGAAACGACTAAAATTTTTTTTTTGAAACACCTGACCCCAGAGTATGTCAGATCCGCCACAAATACAGGGAATCCACTGTTCACACGGACAGAGTCTCCCCTGTATTTGCACGGCATCGCACAAGTACAGATACGCAATCAGAGTACAACCATAATACAACCACAACCATATGAACACACAATCACAACTGTACATGCAGACGTTCATACATTCACCATTCACAACGCGACAGTATTCCAAGTTTTAAACATAAATCCAGAACTATCATTTGAAATGTTTCCCACACAGAAACCTTTATCTTTTAAAACGCTACCACGAGGGGTAGAAAACCATCGAAAACTGTATTGAATATGAAAATCCTTTTTCTTTTTAAAACAAGCGCTACCACGAGGGGTAGAAAACCATTTTACTTGAAAAGCTCATAAATCTCTTTTTATTACGAAAACCCAGCAGAAAACTGAATATTCAAGTACCGAATGAAACTGAACCGTAATGAAAGTTTACTATTTATTCAAGCAAGGGAAGAGAGATAACCAAACGGGACGGAGCTCTAACGCGCGCTAGACTCGCTCCTCACCTGCCGTCCCACTCGGACCTGCGACGTCACCTGTAATGGGGGCGGGGGGTGAGAACATGTAAACATGTCTCCCCTCCCAGTGGGTACCGCAAGCCGACGAGGGCGAGGGTACGCACCAGCAAAGGAGGCTAAGCAACAGTAAAGGTAAACAACTACAGTAGCTACTATGATATAAGAACAGAAAGTACAAGTAAGGAACTGATGTACAAGTAATGAACTACTGCTACTGTATGTATGCATCAACTGGTGGATAGTCCAAGGATACCCAATCTAAACCTGCCTTGTTGGTCCGGAGACCTCAGGCTAATGCCACAATCACTCAACCTGCATATACCCAGTCGTAACCTCTGAGCTCACGGGTGGGCAAACCCAACCACTTTTCCGGAAAAGAACACCCCCTGCGGTGGATCAGACCGCTGGTGTTCGTGAAATGCGAACGAGTGGTGACGATCGATGCTGATATGCTCAATAGCCAACCGTCGGCAACCAGCCGACACCGACCGTATAGGTCATCAAGTACAAAGTGAACCGACCGAGATAGGTCAAAGTACGTAAAGTAGTGAACGACCAAATAGGTCACCGATGCAACAGGAGAACCGACCAATCAGGTCACATGTATAGTATATACTAATGCCATCTACTCTACCCCTACACAGAATACTACGCATAGGACAACCGGGCAGAGTAAATAAAGACAGTATGGTGCAAGGCTCAATATGTAACGAGTAAACAATATGAATAGACGATGTAAAAGATAGGGTAAAGGAAGACATCACCGAGCGTGCACCGCTGTACCGACTTCGGATCGAAGTACCCACCTGTATAAAGCTGAAATGGTCTCGCTAAGGCGGAGACGAAGCGACCGGACCTACGAAGGGTCCACCGGGTTAGAGTCTAACCCACGAACACAATAACACGACCATTCTCACACAAATCCCAAAATCATAACCCCACTGAAATCGGTTTCTCAAACGCAACTTCCGAACCAGCCGGAAGTCCCGAAAACCGTACCGGAACTCCACCGTCGCTCACCCGTCGTTTCTGAACCCTCGAGACGACACGGGTGACCAGCCAACAAGGCTCAGCGACGCTACAGTCAACCACGAGGCACCGTCGGATGAATTCCGAGTCGAACGCGCGTTCTATCGGCGGATTTCGCCGAAAAACGCTCCGGAAATGACCGATAGATTTCCGCAAAGGCTTGGGGCCTTGGACGATCAGTCCAGAGGTTATCTTAAGCCTTTACCTGCTGCCAACAGCAGCCACGACGAAGCGAAACGCAAACGGATCCCTAATGGCCCATGAAATCACATTATTTTATGTGATTTCATGGCTCTAACGGGTCGTACCAGCAAACCAGGGATCTACGGAGGTTGCCATCGCACTTGCTGCAAGGTTTCAGCATGCCTGAGGCCGTGCTCACCTTTCGGAGCACTGCCGGCAGCAACCACGCGCGCACGAGCGACGCGAACCTCAGCGAATCAGTGCGCACACTGTGGAAAACATCCTTTTCTCACTAACCAGGGCACCGCTAACCTAAATGGAGGTGAGCATCGTGTTCAGCACGAGCCCACGATCACCGTGCTCACCTCCCGAGGTGCCAGGGAGTCATCGGATCACCGGACAAGTGACCGGAACGCAAAACAGCAGTGCTGGAACCAAAGTAAACTACTCACCGGAGCTGTGGGAGCTAGGGATGGCCGCCGGCGATCGGACGGCGGGCACTCCGGCCGGTGATGGGAGCAGCAGGTCGGGGAGGTCCGGGGGAGGTGCTGGCCGGCGGCGAGCATCAGCCGGTGGCGCGGCGGCGGAGAACGGGCCCGCTGACTTCCCCTCGGGTTGGAGCTTGCCGGCGGCGAGGCGGCGACCGGGGGAGGTCGGGGCGGCGATTAACCGGTACCGGAGACCGAGGAGGTGGTGGTGCCCACCTCAGGGGGTAACGGCGGCGCTCGGGAGCGGCGCGGCTCCCAGGTCGGCCCGCACAGGACCCCAGCGGCGGCGGGAGACCTTGGCGGCGGCCGGCGGGGCGCGGGGACGGCCGGGGGCGCGCGCGCCGGGTTGCTGGAGGTCGCCGGGGTCGACAGGGGGGCTTGGCCGCAGGGGAGGTGCGGTCCCGAAGCCTGCAACCTGAGCTCGGCCTGGCTCGGTTCAGGGCAGACCCGGCTGGCTACCGTCTCTTCCGGCGGCTCCGACGACGCTCGGGGGCGGCCGGAGCTAGGGGAGAGGTACACCTGAGGTGGAAGGAGGTCGGGGCTTGCTTCCAGAGGCGGTGGAGACCCTCCCACAAACCCTCGGTCTAGGAGATGGCCGAGGAGAGGAGGAAGGCTGGTCGCAAGCAGTTTCCGGCGGCCGGGGCTGCTCGGTGGCGGCCGGAACGTGAGCACGGGCAGGGCAGGGAGGTGCTGTGGTGACAGGGGCGGCTGGGTCAGCTGGGGGGGTTCTAGGGTTAGGGTTAGCTCAAGAAACCCTAAGTCATCCTATATATAGGTATGAAAAACTTGCGGAAAACCCCCCTCGAAAGGAGTCGAATTAATCCCAGCTCTCAACCAGCAGTCGCACAAAGCGCGATAGTCCCTCTAAGTTCGAAAACTCGCCATTCGACGCATAAAATATAGTGCCTTTTCGCGAATAATCCGATTATTCAAATCAGCCCCTTCGCGGACTTTTTGCGATTCCCGAAGATCCGTCCGTCGGATTTCCGATCGGATCGCACCAGCGCGATCAGCACGACAGAGGCATCGAATCTAGCATCTCGTTTCGCCCGAAAAGATTCCCGATTTGCGACAAAACCTTCCCTCCTAGGTTCCACCAAAAACCACATATAGACAACTATATGCACAAACCCACTAAACCCCTTTTTCTCGAAATCCGTGCCTCCAAATTCAATTCTGTCAGTGCCAAAGGGTCCAGGATAGTCGAGCGGTTGAAAACGAGCTATTGGAAGGCTATATTCGGAGTCCGATACGCGTCGAAAGTCCACTTTACTCCGCGGCCTCTCCGGAAAACCGGAGTTACTATTCACTTAAGTCAGACTTCCGGGTCGCGTAACTTCTCCGTTTTAACTCGTTTTCTCCTGAAATTTGACGAGTACACATATAATTATATTACACACAAGAACATCGTCAAACAAAAGGGTTTATTCAATAAATCAAAAAATCTCAGTTATTACATTTTGTAAAATAAAAAATTAATTTAAATCCCATAAATCTTTTTTTTATTTTTTATTGTACAATGTGTATCTAAATGCTCAATATTATAAAATTAAAATTTATATTTAATACAAATAATCTAAATTATTTAAAAATTATTTATATATTTTTAAATTTTTATAATAAAAAATTAGATTGGATTTTAAAAAACTATTACAAATCTTTTTCCTCGTATATGAAAAGTGAAAAAAATTTAATAGAGAGGGAAAAAAAAAAGGAAAAAAAAAGCTTCCCCTCCCTCTCCCCTTCCCCGGTTGGGCCCCACCGACACCAAGCCCACCCTACACGCGCTCGCACCCGCTTGCGCCCTTGCTCTCCCCAGTGCCTCCGCCCCTTGCTGTCACATGGATCCCAACTGAGAATTCATATATTTATATAGAATAAAAAAGACGAATGGTAAAAGATAGGAGCGCTTTTTTTTTGTACTAAAACATCTAATTTACATAAAAAATTCATTAGTTTTGTGTTTTTATAAAAATAAGTCACTATTTTAAATTTATAAATTCATTCCAAATTTTTAGTAAATTAATCAAAATACTCTGTTTTTTTCTCGCTCTTTTTTTTTTTTCTTTCGTTCATTTTTTCTTCTCCCACTCTCATCACCTCCACAACNTTTCTCTCTCTAAACTAAGCTTTCTCTCTCTCTCTCTCTTTCTAAAATTTCAACTCTCTCACTCCCTCTAATTTTGACTATATTTTTCTTTTTATTTTTTTAATTATACTCTCTCTCTCTAACTTATACTCTCTCTCCCTTTTTTCAAAAAAAATATTGAAACTTTTAATAACATTATTTAAAATTAAATTAATTAATTAATTAATTAATTGTATATTTTTTGTAATATTAAATAACATGGCTAATTAATATTACCGTGCGAACCAAATACAGGAATTCCACATCCTTAATAATAGGATGAATAGGAGTAAGATTCTCGAATATCTTTTATTCCTAGTAATTTTTCATAATGCGAACCAAACGCACCCTTAATTTAAAGTAATTTAATAAGAGTAATCCAAGTACTTGGGAGAAAAAAAAACTTTTTTAATTTAGGTCTAGTTTGGTAACGTTACTTCTTCTTTTATATTTTTAATTGGCCAATTTGCATAAAAAATCCACTTATTTTGGGCTTTTACAAAATCGGGCCACCTTTTTCATTTTTGCAGATTCGGTCCGCTTTTTCAGCAAACTGACCAAAATACCCTTATTACTTTTTCTCTTTCCTCTTTCTCTCTCTTCTTCGTTTCTCTCATTATTTTTTTTTTTCTCGCCGGTAGAGCGGAGGCGGAGCGGAGGCAAAAACGGTCTGTCTCGCCTCTCACCCTCATACTCTCGCCCTCGCCCTTGCCCTCGTCCATGCACCCCCCACCTTCCTCGCCTCCGGCCCCGTTAAGGCCGCCCCGCGACTTTTTTTTTTTTGCTTTTTTCTTTTCTTTTCTTCTCCGACTCTTCTCCACCGTCTCTGACGACGACGCCTCTCGCCCTTCCCCGCCCTTCTCATTTCTCCCTCTCCCTCTCCCTCATTTTCTGCCGCCTCCGACGACGATTTATCTTCGCCGGCGTCGGCGCCGACGTCGACACCGTAGAGGTCCCTGCGACGCTACAGCCTCGGAGCGGGGGGTCCTTAGCGGCGCCGTCACCGGCGCCGTCACCGGCGCCGTAGCTGTTGGCAGACAAGGTGACAAAAAAATTATAGAAAAAACAGAAAAAAAAATAAAGATAAAAAATTATATAAAAAGAAGGATGAAGATGAAATTATATCGTTAATTACAAAAAAAATTATAAGTTACACTATTTAAAATGTAAACTGCTGCTTTAAGATAAAAATTATACTCTTTGAACGAAAATTATACTATTTTTTATCTTAAACTGTATCCTTTTAAGTGATATTTATACTGTTTCTTCTCTTGTTGCACTGTTTCTCCTGTTGTTGCACTATTTCTCCTCTTATTTACACAGAAATGGTGCAACAAGAGAAGAAACAGTACAACAAGAGAAGAAACAGTATAAATATCTCTTAAAAGGGTGCAGTTTCTCCTCTTATTGCATTGTTTCTCCTCTTGTTGCACTATTTCTCCTATTGTTTACACAGAAATGGTGCAACAAGAGGAGAAACAGTGCAACAAGAGAAGAAACAGTAGATATATCTCTTAAAACAGTGCAGTTTCTCCTCTTGTTGCACTATTTCTCCTCTTGTTTACACAGAAATGGTGCAACAAGAGGAGAAACAGTATATATATCTCTTAAAACAGTGCAGTTTCTTCTCTTCTTGCACTGTTTCTCCTCTTGTTGCACTATTTCTCCTCTTATTTACACAGAAATGGTGCAACAAGAGGAGAAACAGTATAAATATCTCTTAAAAGGGTGCAGTTTAAGATAAAAAATAGTGTAACAAGAGGAGAAATGGTGCAACAAGAGGAGAAACAGTGCAACTTTTGTTTAAAGAGTGTAACTTTCATCTTAATGGATGCAGTTTACATCTGAAAGAGTGTAATAAGAAGAGAAACAGTGTAAATATTTCTCAAAGAGTGTAATTTTCGTTTAAAGAGTGTAGTTTTCATCTTAAAGCTGCAGTTTACATCTTAAATAGTGCAACTTATAATTTTTTTTGCAGTTAACGATACAATTTGATGTTCATCCTTCTTTTTATATAATTTTTTATCTTTATTTTTTTTTTTTTTTTTTTTTCTATAATTTTTTTTTGTCACCTTCTCTGCCAACAGCCACGGTGCCGGCGACGACACCGCTAAGGACCCCCGCTCCGAGCCTGTAGCGCCGCAGTGACCTCCACGGTGTCGACGTCGGCGCCGGCGAAGATGCATCGTCGTCGGAGGCGGCAGAGAATGAGGGAGAGGGAGAGATGAGAAGGGCGGGGAAGGACGAGAAGGACGAGAGAGGCATCGTCGTCGGAGACGGTGGAGAAGAGTCGGAGAAGAAAAGAAAAGAAAAAAGCAAAAAAAAAAAAAGTCGCGGCGCGGCCTTGGCGGGGTTGGAGGCGAGGAAGGTTGGGGGTGCGTGGACGAGGGCAAGGGCGAGGGCGAGGGCGAGGGCTAGAGAATGAGGGTGAGAGGCGAGACGGACCGTTTCCGCCTCCGCTCTACCGGCGAGAAAAAAAAAAAACGAGAGAAACGAAGAGGAGAGAGAAAGAGGAAAGAGAAAAAGTAAAAAGGGTATTTTGGTCAGTTTGCTGAAAAAGTGGACCGAATCTGCAAAAACGAAAAAGGTGGCCCGATTTTGCAAAAGCCCAAAATAAGTGGATTTTTTATGCAAATTGGCCTTTTTAATTAAAACTGGGCTAACTAGCTATATTAATTAATTAATTAATAATAATAATAAATAATAGAATGAAAATCTTCCCATCCGTTTTCCAAATTTTATATAATTGATTGATATTTTTTTAAAAAAAAATTAAAAAGAACTATTTTTTAAAAAACAAAAATTATATTTATTGAATTAAAAAGTTTTAAATAAACGAAACTTAAAAAAGGAACCACCCAAATTTCTCCTGAAAAAAGAAAATTACTGGTACGCCACAACAACAACTGTCGTTCGAACGGTGATGTTGTTGTATACTTGTAATGGAGAGAAGAGAGCGCGGTTGGATCACCGGCCGATCCGATCAGGATGAGCTCACGCTCAGCTCAACTCAACTCAACTCGTCAAAGTTGGAACAAATTTTAGGCAGGCGCCCTCCAACGGCCACGATTCGGCCTTCCCGATCTAATCCAATCCAACGGCCTCTCGCGCTCTTCCACTCCTCCTCGTACCTACCGCCTGATGTAATTAATTTTTTTATTTATATTATATTCTATATATTATTATTATTATATTATATATATATATTAAAGGGTACTCTCCCTGGTATTTCAACACCCCCGTCCCATTTCCCCTCCTCCTCCTCCTCCTCGTTAGCTCCTCCCTCGGTCAAAAGGCCTGCTAAGCCCCCGAGAGAGAGAGAGAGAGAGAGAGAGAGAGAGGAGCCGTCAACGTCGGCGACGAATCAAGCCATGGCCCACCGCCGCCGCCGCACGCCGTAACCTGTCGCGTCCTGCCGCCGAGCCCGTCGCGCATCCCGGCCCCGGCCGCGCCGCGCCTGCCCCGCCGGGCGCATCGTCCCGCGCCCGCAGCCATCGCTACTCCGCGCGCCCCCTCCGCGCAGCCCCGCGCCGGCCGCGCTCGGCGGAGTGCGAGGCTTCAAGCCTCGCGTACGGCTGTCGGCTCGGCGTGCGGAGTCAGGCTTGTGGCGCGGCAGGCGCGGCGGCGGATCAGCGTCGGAGTCACGGGATGAGAGTCGGTGAACACGATCAGCGCTTCGTGGCGCTATCGACGCCGGATGGGGCGAGCGAATTCGGGCACCCGGGGCTTCCCGATGGCGTGCTGGCGCCGACGGGGCACGTGCGTGTTCGACGAGGTGATGCGGTGTCAACCAGACACCGCCTTTCTGGTTCAAACCGCGATCCGCTTACGTCCTCTCCGCGGCACGGCTGCATGCTCACTACGCCCTACTCACACTCGCGGCACTACGACAGCCGTCAAAGGTTACTTCGAACACCCTCTCTCTCTCTCTCTCTCTCTCTCTCTCTCTATATATATATATATATATATATATATATATATATATATATATATATATATCAGCTCAACGAAAATAGAAAGAAAGAATTTGATTGGCTCCTAATTCGTAGCTTTTCCCTGCTTTTCACGCAAAAAGTTGCTTTATGTTTAGTATTATTGCTATTATTATTGCCCTTTCCAGTTTTGGTTGGGGCAGAAATCAGAATGTGTGTCACCGTAGTAAGCCTGTTATTGACCGGCCCAATATATATAAAAGTTTTTTGAAAAAAAAAAAAAAAGAAAGAAAGAAAGAAAGAAACTGAGAGATAACTCTTAAATAATTATTTGGAATCGAATCGTAGTTATGCTTCAATTGATTTCAGCTCTGAAGAATTGAATTGAATTGAATTCAATTCAATTCAGTAAAAACAAAGAAATATATCCATCCATTTGGATAAATAAAATTGTTTCGAGAGAGATGGTAAAGCCAAAATTCCACTTCCCTTGGAGCTCTAGGAATTTGTTGGATGGATATTTCTCATTTGCCATCAAGTATTTGAAGAAGCTTCAAGTGGGAGCTCTCGTAGAGCTTGGGCGGAACTTCTTCTATTATGTCAGTTTGTCACCAGCATCACTTGATCTATAACCATTGAGGTTTGATAGATCTGATTTGATCATCTTGGAAGAACATTAGAAAAAACAGTCTTCTCTGTTATGTTGAATTTTCTTTGTCTTAAAAAAAAAAAAAGAAAAGAAAAAAATGATTCTCTTTCGGTCTTGTAGGAAGAAGACTTGCGGGCCTTCAGGCAATGGGGAAGCAGAACTCCTGGTCATCCAGAGAATTTCGAAACCCCTGGGATCGAAGTTACTACCGGTATTCTTCTTGAAACTAAGATAATGAACCATTTCTAGTATAATGGAGAGTGACTTGTTAACAAATTTTTTATTTTTGTTGCTTTTCCCTCTTCTTGTCGAATGGGGCAGGTCCTCTTGGTCAGGGTATCGCTAATGCTGTCGGCTTAGCACTTGCTGAGAAACACTTAGCGGCCCGTTTCAATAAACCCGACAACGAGATCATCGACCATTACACGTAAAGAATTTCTTTAAACATATTCTCTGTGCTCTATTGTTATTGTTATTATTATTCCTTTGTTAACCAACTCCTTGTCTGGTCCTCGTGGATATTTCCTATCACTGAACTGTAAGATGGATTTCTGTTCGTTTACAGGTATGCCATACTTGGTGATGGTTGCCAAATGGAAGGCGTTTCGAACGAAGCGTGCTCACTTGCTGGCCACTGGGGTTTGGGAAAATTGATTGCCTTTTACGATGATAATCACATCTCTATCGACGGAGACACAGAAATTGCGTTCACCGAAGATGTGCTTGCGCGCTTTGAGGCTCTCGGGTGGCACACGATCTGGGTCAAGAATGGTAACACAGGATACGATGAGATCCGCACTGCGATTAAGGAAGCAAAGGCTGTCAAGGACAAGCCAACGTTAATCAAGGTTAGTTTAATCGGATGTTACTTTGCAAGAAGCTCACGTAGCCCTCTGCTGTATAGCCTGATTTCTCATTCAGCATACAGTGGTTCAGAATGTAGCACTTTGCCACTCCTGATGTTGCCTTTTGTTGTGCTAATATTGCTGAGATTGAGCACGATATTTTAATCATTAGTTTCTTGTAAACAACCATAACGGCGACGTCAGGGTGGTATTCAGAACCATGGTGTTTTATATACTTCAAGTGTGTGTTTGATTTTACTCTATCACGCTCATTCATGCGCCGAGCCTTCTACCATGCTTACGAGTCTTTTGGAGTGCTAAAAGTTTGCTAATTGGCTGTTCCTTAGGTAACAACCACCATCGGGTATGGATCACCGAACAAGGCAAACAGCTATAGTGTACATGGGAGCGCCTTGGGTGCGAAGGAAGTTGATGCAACTAGGCAGAACCTTGGGTGGCCCTATGAGCCATTCCATCTGCCTGAGGATGTGAAGAGGTCTGTTAAAACTTTATAGCACTTAAATCTTACTTGCGAGAGCAAACTGAATCATATTGAGATAATTTATCGCTCACACGAACCATCTCAGGCACTGGAGCCGCCATATCCCTCAAGGCGCTGCTCTCGAAGCGGAATGGAATGCCAAATTCGCAGAGTATGAGAAGAAGTACAAGGAGGATGCAGCAGTGTTGAAGAGTATCATTTCGGGAGAACTGCCTGCTGGATGGGCTGACGCACTTCCGGTAAATCTATCTCTTATCTTCATCTTATGTGTTTTTGACCAAAAAAAAAAAAACAAACAAACAAAGAAGTCGACTTTTGTCAATTTTGCTAGTTCATCCCATTATTTTCGGCTTTCGTCATTGTTGGTCAGAACCTCTTTTCCTGGACTGGAGTGCCCCTGCTGACACAAGATGCATTTCTGCACTAGGTTTCTCAGTCAGGGGCATTTCTATCCACTAGAAGATATTTTTGTTAGGAGGTGCAAAAGTGAATATTTTGAACAGAAGTTGCGAAAAAAGCTGGACTGGTTTTACAAAAGATAATCCTCAGTCCTTTCCAATCCCTTCAATTCATTTATGTTCTAGTAGCTTTATGCATAAAACGTATTGAGTGGCGCTCTATTTTCCTTCCATCCAGAAATACACACCCGAGAGTCCAGCCGACGCAACTCGCAACCTCTCCCAGCAGTGTCTGAATGCGCTCGCTAAAGTCCTCCCTGGTCTTCTCGGAGGCAGTGCCGATCTCGCGTCCTCCAACATGACGCTACTTAAAATGTACGGGAACTTCCAAAAGGACACACCTGAAGAACGGAACGTCCGCTTTGGAGTCCGCGAACACGGGATGGGCGCTATATGCAACGGAATCGCCCTCCACAGCCCTGGCCTCATCCCCTACTGTGCTACCTTCTTTGTCTTCACCGACTACATGCGGGCAGCCATGCGGATCTCGGCACTGTCTGAGGCTGGCGTCATTTATGTAATGACCCACGATTCTATTGGGCTCGGAGAAGATGGCCCGACCCACCAGCCCATCGAGCATCTGATCAGCTTCCGCGCCATGCCCAGCATTTTGATGCTCCGGCCGGCTGATGGTAACGAGACTGCCGGGGCCTACAAGGTCGCTGTCCTCAACAGGAAGAGGCCATCGGTACTAGCGCTCTCCCGGCAGAAGCTTCAACAACTTCCTGGAACGTCTGTTGAAGGGGTCGAGAAGGGAGGTTACATTATCTCAGATAATTCATCCGGAAATAAGCCTGATCTCATTCTCATCGGGACTGGGTCGGAGCTGGAAATTGCAGCCAAGGCAGCTAACGAGCTGAGGAAGGAGGGGAAGGCGGTTCGCGTTGTGTCGCTTGTTTGCTGGGAGTTATTTGACGAGCAACCGGACGAATACAAGGAGAGTGTGCTACCTGCTTCTGTGACCGCTAGGGTTAGCATCGAAGCGGGGGTAACTCTTGGGTGGCAGAAGTATGTGGGTGAGAAGGGGAAGGCCATAGGGATTGATCGGTTCGGAGCGAGCGCTCCTGCCGGGAGAATATACAAAGAATTCGGAATAACTGCGGAAAACGTCATCGCAGCTGCGAAAAGCTTATAAGATTAAATCATTTAAATGCCCTGCCCCTCTCCTGCTTAATGAGGGAAAGTTAGTACGGGAGAAGTTAACATAAAAGAGTCCGGACCGTTCTATTTCCTGTAATAAAGGATGCCCTATGTCATTGAGTTTTCCACTTGCAATTTCTTTTTGTATGTGTCGCTGAGTTGTACCTGATTTATGAGAGGATTACTAGTCGCGCTTGTGTGAAACTCTTTTTTCTGTTTGAAGTCTCAATTTTTTTTGCAATAGTTTAGAATAACATTCTGAGAGGGGCATGGAATTTTATACTGCGCAAGTGTGATCAGTTTGTATTGAATTTATGCTGCATAAGTGTGATCAGTTTGATTCAGTTTGCATGTGATCTTTGTTTTCTCTATTCTGTTTCCTTTACTCATTTTTTAAACTTTATATTCTGCTCTGCTTCTTTGACGCATATAAATAAAATTTTCTCTGCACTTCTATATGCTTGTCCTGGTTTAAGCTTATTTGCTCCAGTGTTTCGAACTAGTATTTGGAACATTGTTACTGCTTTAATTAAAGCTATCACATGTCATTCAATTCTCTACTTGATATTCCGTTTTATTACTTGTGAAGATTTGCTTAATCTTTGGATAAATACTACTTATGTTTTCATCGGACTCTTTTTCTTCTGTTGGTTTTTAAATTTTTGCATGCTTGATGCAGATAATAACGAGATATGCTGTGAAATTCATAGTGTATATATCTCCAAAATGTGCTTTCTTTTGAATTATTATGTGGCTTATTTAGCTCTTCTGCATGTGTCGTAATTGAATGTTTTTGCAAGTAGAACTTTTAAGCTGTATTGAATTTTATTTCTCTGTGAGAAGGAACTTATACATATTGGCCATACCCCTTGTATTTTACTTTATAATGTTTGTTATTTATGAATACTAAAAGTAAATTTCTATTTGGATGTCAGAATAAATTATTCAATTGAAAACTATGCTTAACGAATTATATATATATATATATATATATATAGAACTAGTCTGGAATATCTATTCTTTCTATTACTACATACTGAAGTAGAACCCTTTATAAATCCTTTGTGAGAATTTGACACATGGCTTTTTATATGCTTGCCACGTGTCAAATTCTATTCTTTTACTATATTATTAAAAATCAAATTAAATCAAATTCAAAATTTAAAATTTAATTTTTATCTATTTTAAGATTTAAATTCAAATGCGTCAAAATTTAATGGATTATTTGAGATGAATGGTTCAAAATTTTTGGACATGAAAAAATTAGTTAAAAAGATAAAGATATTTTCGCAATAAAATTCATATTTGATTTAAAATTTAATTTTGAATCATTTTAATATTTAAATTCAAATACGATGATATGTTTAATTCAAAATTATGATAGGTCATATTACGTATAAGAAAGATTAACCGGATATTATGTAGGTGGTGGATGTGTATGGTAGGTGGATTAATGATGAGTTATATAGGTGGTGGATGTGTATGGTAGGTGGTTAATGATGAGATATTTAAGAAATTCATGGATATTACGTTGCGAAAAAATTGACGGGTGCGGATATTACGCTAATATTTAAATTCAAATACGATGATATGTTTAATTCAAAATTATGATAGGTCATATTATGTATGAGAAATTAGTTAAAAAGATAAAGATATTTTTGCAATAAAATTCATATTTGATTTAAAATTTAATTTTGAAACATTTTAATATTTAAATTCAAATATAATGATATGTTCAATTCAAAATTATGATAGGTCATATTACGTATGAGAAAGGTTAACTGTATATATATTATGTAGATGGTGGATGTATATGGTTGGTGAATTAATGAGATATTTGAGAAATTTACGGATATTACGTTGTGAAAGAATTGGCGGGTGCGGATATTACACGTGAGAAGAAAAATATTTGAGAAACGCATAGATAGAAAATATGATATAAATGCGAGGGTATTATTGTCACAAAATGTGAGATCCCTGGTGTTCAGCTGTGGAGGCTTGTCGACAGCTCTGTAGAGTGTCGAGACAAGTCTGAGTCGCGTTGGCGCCAAATAGACGCAAAACGGACTCCGTGCGACGCGATGGCAGCTTTCAGCGAAGAAATCTGCAAAATAGCAGTTTTTCTGCTTGTTGTACCGGTACAGCCATCAAGGTGTACCGGTACACTTCAGCAGGTTGCGCGCAGATTGCTCTCGGGTTGGCATGTGTACCGGTACAGAGGCCCGTGTACCGGTACACTTGAGTAGGTGAGGATTTTTTTAGTAATTTCACCTTGCCTTGTTTGTATCACCTATTCCATCCCTTGCTTTATACGTGTAGGAGCAGAGATAAGGAGAGCTAATTGCTACTCTTCTCCTTCTCTCTCTCTCTAGCATTGAACGAATAGGTGGATCTCGGTTGGAGCTTTCGTTGCCGACGTCGCGCCGCGAGCCGTTCGAGCGCACTTGCTGCCGGAGCTTTGCGAGGAGGCCGGGCAAGAGAGCGTCTTCACTGTTCTTGACATCGCGCCGAGATTCGACGCTGTCGAGGTGGGTGATTCGGCGTCTTTTCTGGGCAAGTGTTACTATTTCTACTCGGTTAGTAGTTGTTTTGCTGAAATCCGCCGTCGACTGTTCGTATTTCAGCTCGTTCTCCGCGTAGGAACGTCGGATCGCGACGATGCTTGGTTCGTTGGATTCGGGACTTCGAGGGGAATCCACGAAGCCCTCATTTGCCAGATTTGGTGAAGGTTAGCTCAGTCGAACTCAGGTTTTCCTCTGCTGCTGTTGCTTTGTACAGAATTTGCCAATTTTTGATGTTTTCTTGGGGTGAACTTGGGAAGCAGGGGCTTTGTGGAGTTGAGTCATTTTCCCTATCACCCAGTACTGGAATTGGGATCCTCTCCACCTGATTTGGAGTTCGTTTGGTGAGTTTTGACATTGGAATTGAGATATTTAAGCTTAAATGCTGTTTTGCTGAAATTCATCGTCGACTGTTAGTATTTCAGCTCATACTCGACGTAGGAGCATCGGATTTCGACGAAACTTGATTCGTTAGTTTCGGGACTGCGAGAGGAATCCACGAAATCCTTACTTGTGGATTTTGGTGAAGGTTAGCTTGGTCGAAACCCTTCTCTTCTCTACTGCTGTGTATTTGGACTGAATTGTGGATTTTGATGTTGATAGCTTGGAGATAGCTTGATTTTGAGACTTGGACATTTTCAGTCGATCCAGCAGGTTGTGCCGCAGCCGAGGAAGTTCCGTGCTGCCAGGAATTTCATTAGAGGTGGGTTATCATCGGTTTCGCTCCTAAGTGCATGTTTAGTCGACGTGTATAGTTCGGTTCTTGTATATCATGCTTTAATTCATCGATTAGCGTCTTGACTGCAATATGAATGTAGAAGAATGCTGAAATGAATATTTTAATTATACATGTTGGACTTGGATTTTGACTTAGGAGAAAACCTGCGTGTTGACCCGTCATATGCTTAAACTACCAGATTTAGCTCTAGGAGCCGTGGTTCGATTGTATCGTTGCAATATCGTTGCGATGAATACCTGGGGTAGTTTAGATGGCATTTACGCTCGTGCTGAGGTGCCGAGCTTATTTTTCAGCAAAGTATAGGCTGTTTCGGGTCATTGGGTGCCGTTCGGGTTAGCGGTGGACCCAGATTCCTGTTGTGGTCACAGATTGTGCCGAGGGCACGTGGGTTTGGTTTGTAGACCTGTTTTGACCCTGGTCACTTGACTTTGGCTAGTTGGAGCCTGTTTGAGCTCGACAGAGATACGCTGCATACTCGGTTGGGTAGCGCCCACGAGTGCCACTCCGGAGTCAGGCTTGTGCTTTCGCGTTGGTGTCGCTCATGCCAGTTGGACTTGCTCTCCATGGACCAGTTAGTGTGGATAGAGCTTGATAGTCGCAACGGGGTAGGGACGGGTGTATTCACAGTCCCGGGGACGGGTATGCTTACAGTCCGATTTGGATTGGGTCAGACTTGACTTTTCCTACAGTTGGTTAGTGTAGAGCATGATAGTGTAGTGATTGATAGCGGTAGAGTGTACTTCCTGCTTTTCCTACTATTCTTGCTCCCTTCTGTAGACTTAGTGGGTGGACCGATGTTGTTTTGGCGGTACCCACTGAGGACTACTTGTTTTTACAGTAGTTCTCACGCCCAGTTGTTACTCCTGTTTTGCAGAGCCACAGGTTTCGGCTGCTGCGCCTTCCGCGGATCAGGATCGAGGCAAGGGCGTCGCGAGTTAGAGCCCTACCCGACTGACAGAGTTAAAGGCACCCTACTGCAGGTAGATATTTTGTTTCGAGTTTATGTACATAGTAGACTCAACTCGCCAGTGCGAGTAGTTTTGTATTCTGGATTTGGACTATGTATATGAAACTTAGTTTCTTTTGCTTCTGATTACTCTAGCAGCTCTCTACTACTGTTCGTAGTAGTGTTTGATTTACAGGTACAGCTATCGCTTCGTATATAGGGAAAATTCCTTTGTATACGGCGGATTTGTCGGCGTGCCCGGGGAAAGTGTAATCCGGGGCGTGACACAAAAAGTGACAGATACTTTTATTTTCAATCATTAGATAAGATCTAATGGCAAAAAATTAATATTTTTATTTGAGAATAAATTATTACTTAGTTAATTATTATATTAAAACCAAATTAAATAAAATTAATTCAAATTAGTTCAAATTAAGTCAAATTATACCAATTAAACAATTATCTAAATCTTAAACCATAAATACTAATTCAAAATTCAAAATTTAATTTTGATCTATTTTAAGATTTAAATTCAAATGCGTTAAAATTTAATGGATTATTTGAGATGAATGGTTCAAAATTTTTGGACATGAAAAAATTAGTTAAAAAGATAAAGATATTTTCGCAATAAAATTCATATTTGATTTAAAATTTAATTTTGAATCATTTTAATATTTAAATTCAAATGCGATGATATGTTTAATTCAAAATTATGATAGGTCATATTACGTATGAGAAAGGTTAACTGGATATTATGTAGGTGGTGGATGTGTATGGTAGGTGGATTAATGAGATATTTGAGAAATTCACGGATATTACGTTGCGAAAGAATTGGCAGTGTGAGAAGGAAAAAAATTGAGAAACGCGTAGATAGAAAATATGATATAAATGCGAGGGTATTATTGTCACAAAAAGTGACAGATACTTTTATTTTCAATCATTAGATAAGATCTAATGGCAAAAAATTAATATATTTATTTGAGAATAAATTATTACTTAGTTAATTATTTGAAATAATTGGTTGAAAATTACTGAACATAAAAATATTAGTAAAAAAGGATAGAGACATTTTTGGAAAGAGGAAAAAATTCAAAACTCACGCTTTTATAAATATTATAGATATTGCATGTCACTTCCATACTATCACTCCTTCTGTAATTTTCACTTCGTAATTTTTTTTCCCTACTATCACTCCTGTAATTTTCTTAGTTCTTAGATGTCGATGCTTTAAAATATATTTTTATTTTATTATTTAAGAACGAAGCAAGTCTTAATTTTTTTTCTTGGATGTCTTATTGTTCTCAGGATATGGCACTTGAGTATGATTCTATACATGACATCACTCCTCTTAGAGACAAATGGAAGATCAAAGTCAGAGTGATTTGTCTGTATACTATACCTGAATTTCATCGTCCAGAAGTTGTGAATAGCCTAGAGTTAGTTTTTTCTGATCAAAATATAAGATACGACTTTCATTTTCAAATTGAACATACGTTTGCTTTGTTTTTACTAAAAGGTACTACATAATTTGTTTATTTTCTATTTTAGGGAGATAGGATACATGCAACGATAAGAAAAGCTTTCCTGAACAAATTTAAAGGCCTTTTTACGGAAAGAAAAGTTTATGTGATCAACCAGTTTGGAGTGGGGCAGAGCAATGCCTCCTACAGGACCACTATACATCCTTACAAAATCAATTTTCAATATTCTACGGTTGCACGTGAGATGGAAAATGTTTTGACAATATCAAAGTATAGATTTATATTTATCCCTTTTGATGAAATACTTGCTAATGTCGCTGATGACAAATATTTAGTAGGTAAGAGTTGTTACATGCATCAAATATTTGATTTTTAAAATTCAATTTTTAATATGTGTACCTATTATATTGATTCTTACATTTCATTTTTCTAATTTATCAGATGTCATTGGGAAGCTTTCTGAAATTAGTAGAATGGAAGAAAGTTGTAAGGACGGTAAGGAAACAAAAAAGATTACGATACTACTTGAGGATGACAAGTAGGTGCTCATAATTATAAATAGGTGAGCGGTTTATTTTTCTTCATATTATTTCAAAATTTATAATTTACAATTGAACTCTGTCATTTTATTTTTTAAATAAATTTAGATATTTTTCTAAAAAAAATTCACTAATATTATGATATTTATCATTTCACTTATCTAACAATTTATCCATATTGTTATTGGAGCAGATACTTTCCATCTTCATGCAACAAAGTTTTTTTTCTTTATATTTTCTTGAAGACCAACATCTATATATTTTTGAATCTTGAAAGTTGGTATGTCTCTCATATACATGTGCTTACTCTAATTTGTGTCAAATATGAAAATTTAGTTGATCTCATTATATGCTTAAATATTAATGTCATTAGTAATTTTTCATATCAATTTTAGTTATCATTTTGTTTTGCACATCAATATGTAAATGTGAATTATTTTGCACACCAATTTATAGATAATAGAGTAGGGTTGAATTTTGCTTTTTACTTGAGTATTTACTTTGGTCCATAATTTTTTTCTCTAACTTTTGTACTTTAATATGTACTATAATTAAGATTGATAGTATATTTCTTTATTTGTTAAAAAAATATAATATTAATTAGAATATTTTTTTTATCATCACATAATAACTTTTTTTATTTTATATTATTATATTATCCGTGCATCGCACGGTAGGGGTGGAACTGGGCCGGGCTTGGGTCGGGTATTACTATGCCCAAGCCCGGCCCAAAAAAAATGTTGGGCTTCGGGTCGGGCTTTTAGCCAATTTTTTAAAAAAATTAAGGCCCGGCCCAAGCCCAAACCCAATGCCCAATACCCATCGGCCTTTGTGGAGGCCTATTTTATGCATTTATCATATAATACATAAATACTTTTATTTGTATAAAATTAAAATAAAATACCTATTTTTAGTTTTATCACATCAAAGAAATTAATATCTAACATCAAATATATCATAATATAGAACTAAATATTTTGTTAATATATAATATATCCTCATATATATAAGTACATATCATTAATAACAATATATACTATATATGATATACTATAGATAAATAATATGTATAATTAAATATTTTATTTTGATAATTAATATATCGGGTTTTTGGGTCGGGCTCAGGTCGGGCTTGGACATGCCCAAATAGGCCCAAAATTTATTCAGGCCTAAATTTTTAAACCCGGCCCAAACCCAAAGTTGTATTTTTAATACCCAAAGTCCGGCCCAAACATGGCCCATCGGGGCGGGCCTTGTTTAGGCCCGGGCCCAGTTCCACCCCTACGCACGGGTCAAAAATTAGTTATTAATAATACCAAGCCATTGGAAGAAGAGTGAATGGGGGAAGAAAACATGAAGAAGTGGAAAAATGCAGAGATTAAGAAGCAGTAGTTCAACAACATACAGTGGATTTGGCAAACTGTTTCATTAATTGTCCGTCCTGTTAAGGCAGAGATTAAAAAGCAGGGCATTTTTGAATATACATAGACATTGGTGGGAGTTCAACATGCAGTAGTAGTTCACTGAGCTTTTTTAATTACAAGCAGCATTAAGACCAATGTGATTGATGCTGAGGAAACAAATGTTATACGCGCGCGGAACAGAGTACTGCATCAGTTCATATTCATCTGCAATCCAGCAAGCAAAGAATGAAGCACAAAAAAGGAAGAAATTTGAGATGAAATATTCCAATCAAATTAGCATCTAATATCACACATATATATAAATATTATTTCTCAAAACCGAAATGTTACATCATTCTTCCTGTTTACGTTTTTCCTCATCGATCCTACGATATAAACAAGAAGGCCATTTCTTCTTCAAATTCATCTTCTTCCTGCGGACTCGACAATAAAGCCCTTTCGGAAATCTTATCATAATAATAAACACTAGACAACAGAAACCCCTTGAATTAACATAGCTGCTGATCAAGTTCCTCTCTAATGCCCCCACTCCACACTCCCACCAAAATCTCGAGCGAGTAGCAAGCAAGAACAATCACAGGAAGAAAATTCGTCTAAAAAAAAAGTGAGGAAAAAGAAGAAAAAAATCCGGGGCACTTCCTACAAATCCAAATCTACAAGAGGAAAGGCAAACTAGAATTAAAGAAAGAAAAAGAAAAAAAATTANATTAAGAAGATGTTGGGGTGAGGAGGCCTCGGCAAAGGGCGAGGTTTCGCTGAGCACATCATCGTCCCCGTTAGTGAATAGCTCCAAGTCCTTGTCTTCCTCGTTGGAAAAGTCCCTCCTTTCGAGCTTGGAATGGGCGGCGACGAAGACGTGAACAAAAGTAAACGCGCCAAATCAACAGCATCAACGACGGGATAAATCTCACATAAGACGGCCAAAATAATTTATACAAAAAGCGTAACTAAGTTTAGTTGCCAAAAAAATTAAATTACCTAAATTACGAAAACAACAAGATAAATTTATAGTCTCCAAACTAAATAAAAATATTTAAACATAATTAAGTATAATTTATTTTAAATATCGTTTTAGAGCTGCAATTGCAGTAGCAATTTTTCCCGCTTGAACAGAGTAGTTTGTTGCATTCTCCTTGCGCTTCCTTGCATTTTCCACCGTGAAAAAATCTTCGGAATTTTGTAGAACTTCGGACTTTATTTCCTCGGCCCGATATCGCCCCGTCAGTTCATCGCGTCGTTCTTTCAGTTTAGCTTTTTCCTTTTTGGTTCTAGCTCTTTGTTCGTTAATTTTTCCTGCATGAAACAATAATAAATTAAATAAACAAAAATATATCAAAAAAAAAAAAGGAGAGAGAAAAAAGAAAATAAAAAAATTTCCTTGTTTTCCACATGAAAAACAGGAGAAAAGTCCCATTAGTAATCGACGAAAGAGGATAAATATAGTAGTAGAAAGAGAAGGGCTCGGAGTGGAGTGGAAATAAAATAAATGGAGCGGTTTGGAGTGATGGGATAAATGGAGTGGAAGGGTTCGGAGTGATGGGATAAATGGAGTGGAAGGTTTCATCCCTTTTATATAGGGAGAAAGATGGGCCCCAAACAACCCAGCCAAACTATCCTCGTAGAAATAAATAGACAGCTTTGAGAAATCAATCATCCAACCAAACAATGGAAAGTACTCAGCTCTTTTAACTGGTTTCCCATCGTCACAAAACAAAGTCTCTAATTAAGTATTTTATGTGTTTGATGTGACAGTTGAATTAGATCATTTATTCTGAAATATTGTTGAGATCGAAGAAGCTAATCTATCTATTGAATGTCCAGGGCGCTTGCTAATGTGCTATTGTGCATGTCCTAATTATTTTGGTTTATTTATGTATCTGCCTCGAAACACGAGTAAGGTAGTTTATCAACACATTTAACATTGTACAAGGGGGTGGCTCTTTAATTTGTTGGGAGATCCAAAGCATTTACCATGGAAAAAGAGAACAATAATAAATACAGGGGATGGCTCACTGATCGAATCCTGTGAGACAGTGAAATATCTTACCAAATCCAGGGATCTCTTTAGTCAATTTTGTCCCTTTGATCTGAACTAGGACTGATCAAACGGGTCTCTTCTCTTTCCCCCACCTTCTTTTTCTTTTTTTTTCTTTTTTTTATTTTATTTTATTTTGAAGTGGTGCAAAAGTGCAAACTGGGTGTGTCAGTTGGTAAAGTTACAACAAACGGGCTATATATAAAACGAGTAAATGATACATGCATTCATGTGATTCCTTCCAGAGATTCCCAAAACCTAGGACTAGGAGGGTAGGCATCCTAGTAAATATTTTAAATTTTATAAATTTAAAATATTTTGAAAAATAAATGCATTATACTGTCAATTAAACTCTTAAAAAATATTCTGCAAAATAAATTTATAAACAGAATTCTAAGAAAAGCTCCGGAAAAATTTTTTTTTTTTTTTGCAAAATAAACAAATAAGAAAAAAACCAAAGAAACAAAATAATTTGCAAAAATAAATGAACAAAAAAATTTTCTCGTTAACGGTGGTATTTGAAACCAAGACATTTCGGTAAGTAGTATTTATCATGCCACCATACTCCAAATGAACTAGTATTATAAAATTATTAATGTAGTGTACAAAGCTCCTTCAAAAATATTATTTTTCTTTAGCTATAATTTTTAAAGTTATAATTTTATAAGTTTAAAATTTTAATTAATATGTATATATTAATTGGTTGAAATACAAAATATCCGTCACCAAGTGTGCGTCCTGCCGTCCTACACATAGTACCCATTTAAGAAAAACAAAGCAAAATTTTCTAATATTCTTTTTTAAAAGATCTTTTTTATTGGCCAACAATCCATAAGCACTAATGCATTAAAGTTAAAAAATAATTACTTTTAAAAATTAATCTTGTATGCACGTCATATCAATTTTTAAAATAATTAATTTTTAAAATTTAAAATTTAAAATTTTAAAACTTAATCTATAATTTTTAATTTTCAATTTATAAATTCTAAATTTTTAAACTGTAGAATTCAGAAAACTTTCTTTTTATCTAAACTCAGCCAATCGGTTTAGAGCTTTAATCAAAATCAATTTTACAATTGAAAATCAGTTACATGACAAATCACATTTCCAGAATTTAAACCAACCAGGTCATTGATATAGCATTTAGTAATCTCATTTTCGAAATTTGATTCTAAATTTTATAATATGACATCCAATTGAGTTTATGATTGGATATATAAGAATCTAGTTACTAATAATGAAAATTGGGCTTAAACATTTTGAGCTAGTGGCTTGGACCCGGCAAATTATTATTGATAGTAGACGAAATGTGAGATAAATTTCAACTGAGACATGTTATATAGCGGGGAGAGCGAGGCTCTAAACGGGGGACGTATATGACATCCATCGAATGGGAATTGAGTTGTCACCATAATTAGTTAATTCGGATTCGACAAAAATTCGGCACGAATATAATATGTATAAAATTCGTTTTTTAATTTTTAAATTTGTTGAAAAATTCGGCTTAAAAAGCGAATTCGGTATAAAATATGAAATACAAAATATAAAATATAAGATAATTTATATTTAAAAATAAAAATTATAAATTTTTTATTCATATTTTTAATAATTCGTGAATAATTCGGCTAGCATAAAAATTAGCGAATAATTCTCTTTCTTTGGAAAAAAATTTATAAACGGACCGTTTAATTCGGATTTTTAATAATTCGCGAATAATTCGCGAATTAACTAACTAGGGTTGTCACTGGATATATAAGAGACCTAGCCACTAGTCATTATAACTGGACTTAAGTATTTTAGGTCAGTGGTTTGGACCCAACGAATTATTATTTTTCGTAGACCTGAATTGTTATATTTAATAAGTTTTCTAATTTTCAATACCTAAATTCAGAAATAGAAAAAAGCCATTTCTTAAAATCTAATTTTAATTTAAAATTTAAAATTTTATATTAAATTTGAAGCTAAAAATCTAAAATTTGAAAATTTAAAAATTTGAATGTTCAAAATTTAAAATTTAAACATACATTATACTGCATAAATAATAAAATAATTAAAATTTTCATAAAGTTTTTAATAAAATAGATGTAGAATTACATGTTGTCCAGTTTTATAATCGGATGGGGTGGGTGGTGTGTACCTTCGAATTTCGTGAACGTTGGACCATCAACGAGTGGGCTACCAACCGTCCCTAAAGCAAGTGGCGAAGGGCTTGATGGTTGGTACCAGAGATCCTAAGTTCGAATCCTAGTTGATTCACATTTCCAGCTAAGTTTATTTCTTAATGAAATAAACGAAGCGGATAGCGTTCTATCTATCTCTCAAAAAAAAAAAAAAAAAAAAAAAAACGAGTGGGCTCACTTTTTCGTCGCCATCAACAATAAATTGCGCTGTTCCAGTGGGGCCCACTTTTTCGTCGCCGTCAAGAATAAATAGCTCTGTTCCATCATAAATGTGATGTGATGTTTGTTGCCTTGTTGGAAACTGTGACTCGCCCTGGGGAAAACCTGTGAAAAAACACGTGATTTCCAAATTAACAAAACGTGTTTTATGCACTGTGCTACAGATTCTTCGGGAAACAAAACAACACGTCTTTGCCCTAATCGGGCAAAAATTGTACAGACACAGTGTCTGTAAAATTTAATTTGAGGACGACTTGGATGAGTGCCGCGTGGCATCCAGACGCTCCAGATGGGCGCCGTGTCACCCCCACTACTCTGCTTTTTGGGAGAACAGTGGGGTTATTTCGGTGCACCCGGTGCACCATCTTTTGCTTTAAATTTTATTTTTATTTTTTAATTATAATTTAATAATATAATAGAGATATATTTATGATATATTTTAAAAATATTATTTAAAATTAATTTTAAATCGTAAACTCTTAATTGTTTATATATATTTTTAAAATATACTATGTCAAATTATGATTTAAAAAGTAAAAAAAATATTAAAGCAAAACGTAGTGCACCATCTGCACCCAAAAAAACTAAAGCTGCTCCCCTCACGAGGCACGTGCCACGCGGCGCCCACAGCGGGCATCCCTAAATTGCTCTTTATGGACACTGTGTCCATAAAATTTTTCCCCGATTTTTCTTTTTTTTGCAAATACCCCTTGAGCAATTTTTATTTTAAAATAACTCTATCAAAATTAAAATTATAAAAATAATCCTATTCCTGCCACGCAGGCGCTATATCAGCGCCACGCGGGCAGGGCTGGGGCCAGGATATTTAAGTTGAACACGGTGAATGATTCACCGTGTCTAAACACGGTAAATGGTTCACCGTGTCTAAACACGGTAAATGGTTCACCGTGTTTAGTACGTATTTTTTGTATATTGAAAAGAGCAATAAGGAGTAGGGATGTCAATAGGTATGGATATCCGAAATATTATCCGAATCCAAATCCGAATAAATTATATATATATACATAATTTATTTTTATTTATTTATACAATATATAAATATATCCATATCTGACCAAAAACTTGAAACCTGAACCTGAACCCAGTGAGTTTTAAAAACCTATACCGTTGGATGAAGATCTAAGAAATAAAAATTATTAAATATTTTATATATTGTATAAATAAATAAAAATAAATTATGTACATATACATAATTTATTCGGATTTGGATTCGGATAATATTTCGGATATCCATATCTATTGACATCCCTACTCCCTATTCCTCTTTTCAATATACAAAAAATACGTACTAAACACGGTAAACCATTCACTATATTCAAACACGGTGAATGGTTCACCGTATTCAACTTAACACACGGCCCTGCCCGCGTGGTGCTGACGTGGCGCCTGCGTGGTAGGCCCAGAACTATTTTTGCAAATTAAATTTTGACAGAGCTATTTTTAAAATAAAAATTTATCAGGAGGCTAAATATAAAAAAAGCTCTTTTTCCCCTCTTTAATATAGTGTTGCATCTAATTAGATCTTCGTGCTAAGGATGCGTTCGGATACACATAAAATTATAGAATTCTTTTGTTATTTAGAGATAGGTAGCACGCTACCCAATTTATTTATTTCATTTAAAAATAAATTTAGCTGAAAATGTGAATCAAATAGAATTCAAACTCGGATCTTGAGTACCAATCAGCAAGCCCTTTGCGACTTACTCTAGGGATGGTCGGCATAGAAAAAATATTTTTAGTGAAAAAAATTTTACATTATTTAATATTAATTTATAGGAAAAAAATTAATTTTTAATTATTTAGTTGAAAGGAAAAAATTATAAATAAAAATTATTATATATTTTTTTATTTTAT
This sequence comes from Ananas comosus, assembly GCF_001540865.1. NCBI lineage: Eukaryota > Viridiplantae > Streptophyta > Magnoliopsida > Poales > Bromeliaceae > Ananas > Ananas comosus. The sequence continues at coordinate 3,009,272 of NC_033644.1, read as the reverse complement.
ATATTTTATATTATTAATATATAATAATTATTATATTACATATATTAGTATTATAGTTTATATTTATAAATGAAATATATTTAAAATATATTATGCAAAAATTAAATATGTAATATAATATATAATAGTACATATTTAATACTATAAAATAAATTACTAGATATTTATAAATAATATTTATAAATAAAATATTATATATTTATATTAAAAATAAAATACCATATTTAAAATATATATAGAATTGAGCTCTTGTCCTTTTAAAAATACCAAGTTATTGGTATTTATGGATTTTGGCATTTGGATTAAGGGATGTGCTGTTAGGATAACATAGGACCTTAGGGTTGAGTGGGTGGTTGGTTAGTTAAAAAGTATGATTTAATGGCTGAAAATGATCAAAGGGGTAGATTTAACGGTAGGAAACTTACAAGCACCAAGTGCTTGATACTTTTACAAGCACCATAACCGTATTATATAAAAATAATCGAAGGGATATATCTAACGGTAAAAAATTTATAAGTATCAAATTCTTTGTGCTTTTACAAGCACCATAATGCATATATACACATACATATATATACATATTATATACATGTATATATACATATATACATGTATATATATATATATATATATATATATATATGTATATATACATGTATATATACATGTATATATACATATATCGTATATAACATGTATATATATAATATATACATATATGTATATATACATGTTATATATTACATATATGTATATTATAATACATGTATATATACATTGTATATACATGTATACATGTTATATATAGCATATATAACATATTATCATATAATACATATTATATATATATATATATATTATATATATATATATATAATATTATATATATACTATTATATACATTATATATACAGACATGTATGTATACAGACTATGTATGTATATATACATGTATATAATATAGATCACTATTTGTTCGATGCCTAGAGCCTGAGGTATACTTAAGTTTCGCGGACGAAACTTTTTGTAGTGGAGAGATATGTGAATTCCTGGTGTTTGGCGGTAAAGGCTTGTCGACAGCTCTGGAGAGTGTCGGACGAGTCTGAGTCTCGTTGGCGCGAAATAGACGCAAAACGGACTCTGCGCGATGCGAGAGCAGCCTTTGGCAAGAAAATCTGCAAATAGCAGTTTTCTCTGCTTGCTGTACCGGTACAGCCAGTATGGTGTACTGGTACACTACACAGGGCTGTACGCAGACTGCTCTCGGGTTGCCTTTGTACCGGTACACAGGCCCGTGTACCGGTACACCAGGGTAGGTGAGAGGGTGTTTTGCTTTTTCTACTCGTTCGTGTCACCCTTTCCCTTCCTCTCTATTTAGACGTGTAGAGCAGAGAGAGTGAGAGTTTTCTCTGGCTTCTTCTCCTCTCTCTCTCTAGCTTGGTCCGATTGTAGAGGAGCCTCGGTGGAGTTTGAGTTTCGCCAACGTCGCGCCGTGGAGCCTGTCGGCGTGTCTTCGTTGTTTAGTGCTGCGAGGAGGCAGGGCTAGTGTGGATTTTCAACTGTTCTCGACGTCGCGCCGGAGTTCGATAGAGGTTGAGCTGAGGTGTTCATCAATTCCTTCAACCGTTGCAAGTCCTTACTACTTCAAGCTCAAAGATGTTGTTTTGCAGAATTTCCACAGTCGACCGTCGTGGTTGCGGCTCGTACGCGACGTAGGAGTGTCGGATTACGACGAAACTTGGTTCGTGTGATTTAGGACTTCGAGAGGAATCCACGAAGTCCAGATTGCTGATTTTGGTGAAGGTTAGCTTGGTCGAAACTCTATTTCTCTCTGCTGATATTGTTTTGAGTAGAATTTGTATTTATTGTGGGTTTCTATGTCTAGATTCTTGGAGTGTTGTTATTTGTGGTTCGGTGAGTTGCAGTCGAGCTTAGCAAGGACTCCGGTGACCCTCTTCGCTGCGCGGATTAGCCTGTGAGGTGAGTTTTCATCGGTTTACTCCTAAGTAAGATTTAGTAAACATGTATAGTTTCCGATTGTTTATACTCCGTACTAGCTTAAATTCATTGAGTACATAGTGGCTGAAATCTGATTTGAAGCATGTATAGAATCTAGTTAAACTATACATGTTGGACTTGAAATGAAATTAGGAGAAAACCGGCGATTTGGACTTGTCACCTGTTTACACTACCTGATTTAGCTCTAGGACCGTTATAAATTTGTAATCATCGCAGTATTGGTGTGATGGATACCCCAGGTAGTTTAGAATTCAGTTACGCTCGTGTTGGGATGCCTAGCATATTTTACAGTAGAAATCTAGGCTGTTTCGGATTGTTGGGTGCTGTCGGGTGGACAGTGGACCCAGATACTTATTTTTGGTCTCAGATTGTGCTGAGGCACGTGGTTTGGTTTCTAGACATGTTTGACCCTAGTTACTTGTGTCATGCCCCGGGGTCCCTTTTTAGTGTTAAAACACAGCAGAATTTTTTTTTTTTTTTTTTTTTTTTGGAAACCTGACCCGGTATGCCAGATCCGCCACAAATACAGGGAATCCACTGCTCACGCGGACAGAGTCTCCCCTGTATTTGCACGGCGTCAACACAGTATAAGAGTATAGCCAGGAAACAACCACAACCACAACAAATGAATATAAAAATACCTATACATTCATACATTCACCATTCACATCACAGTTTTACATTCATGTTTAAATAGAAATCCACGAAAAATTCTTTTGAAAACTGTTTCCTACACGGAAACCTTTATCTTTAAAAACGCTACCACGAGGGGTAGAAAATTTATTTACAAAATCCAGAATTCACATTTTCAAATGTAAATAAACACTGAACCACATGAACCAACTAAACTATACATCAACCGAAGTAAGAAGGGTAAGAAACTAAACCGAAATAACGCTCGGTCGGAAGCTCTATCGACGCTACACGCGTACCTCACGCCTCGTCTCAACCCTCACCGCCCCCGATACCTGAAAAATGGTGGGGAGTGAGAACATGTAAACATGTCTCCCTCCCCAGTGGTACCGCAAGCCGATGAAGGCGAGGAGTACTCACCAGATCAGGAAGAGCTATACAACAACACGGTCAGTGGAAATATAGTAGCAAAAACAATAAACGAAAGAGATATGAAGAAGCTGACAAGTATAGATGCAGGTAAATAAAACAGTACGTACAATAAACAGATAAGGATGTACTGGAAATAAACACTACACTACTGTATGCAGCCCCAACTGACGATAAGCTCAAAAGTACCCAATCTCGCTGCCCTATTGTCCGAAAACCTCAGCCCATGCCACACTGCTCAACTTGCACCTGACCCTCGCAATGAAGCCCCTGGGTCATAAGCATAGTACCTGACCTCGCAATGAAGCCCCTGGGTCAGAAGCATATACCCTCGCAATAAAAGCCCTGGGCTTACGGTTGGCAATCCAACCACTTTTCGGAAAAGAACACCCTCTTGCGGTGGATCAGACCGCTGGTCGGTTCGTGAATGCGTACTGTAGTGGCGATCAATGTAGTATGCTCAAGATCATCCATCGCGCAACTAGCCGATCATCAGCCCCTCAGGGCACGCCGACCGTATAGCCATCAGCAACTAATCGACTACGTAAGTCAAGATAGAACTGTAGCAACTCGACCGAATAGGTCATAGATATCACAATAGGGGAACGCCCAACCAAATCAAGATATAGTGACAGATAAGTCAACTCTACTCCTAAGTATGATATCAACATGGAAATAACTGAGTAGAGGAATGCAGAACAGACCAAACTAGGTCAACAGATACAGAATGCACAACAGACCAACTAGGTCAACAGATACGGATGCGGATAGAACCACTCTACTCCTACTCAGGATACTAAGCATGCAAACAACGAGTATAGTATAATCAAACAACGTGGGTGTAATGTAATCAATAGAGGTGCAAAGCTCAACATATAACATATGCATGGATAATAACAAAGGAGCAAGGGTAAGAAACCATCACCGAGCGTGCACACTGTACCGACGTCGGATCGAACTACCCACCTGTACAACTGTCGCGCCTGTCTCCTGACTTCAAAAGAACGTCAACAGGACCTAAGGAGGGTCCACTGGTTAGTGTCTAACCCATAGCTAAGAAACCCTAAAAGCATAAACCCACAAATAAACCCACGAGAATCGGTTCCCCAAACCGATCGTCGTAATACGCCGGAAGTCCGAAAACCACACCGGACGCCGTCGGGCCACTAAGTGTCCCGCAACTCACCGACTCTTGTCACGAGTCACCTACTGCCTAAAACACTCCAATTTGGATGTTTTGCAGCAAACACAAGATAAACCACTACACAATATCGCCGGATAATTTACAAACACGGGTTCCCGGAATGTCAAATTCGACACCGGAACCCACCGTCGCTCACGCCGCTCACACGAACCCACAAAGTGATGATAGTGACCAGCCAACAAGGCTTAGCGACACTCACAGAGAGCAACCAAACGACGTCGGAAGAAATCCGAACCGAAAACCGCGTTCTTTCGGCGAATTTCGCCGAAAAACGCATCGAAATCGACTCTTCGATTTCTGCAAAAGCTAACGGATCATGGACAATCAGTCCAGAGGACACCACACATTCTACACACTGTCCACAGTAGCACAAGGCTCACAATTGCACAAAAGCCCCTGAATTTACATAAAATCCCAATATTTTATGTAATCGGGCGATAACATAGCCCGTACACGCAAACCGAGGACTTCTAAGTTCTGCTGAGACACATACTGATAGGTCTCGACGTACCGGAGGCCGTGCTCACGGTCTGGAGGCGCAACAGGTCACTGTGGGGAGCGGCGGAGCAACCCGAAGGTTCAGCGAACAGCGCGCAGTCGGGAAGATTGCTCAAAACAGGGCTAACCGGACACTGTTGATCCAAAGTGAGGTGAGCACTGTGATCAGAACTGACCCACGATCACTGTGCTCACCTCCGGAGGCATCAGGACAGCCTCGGATCGCCGGATAGCGTGCGCAACCCAAAACAGCAGCCAAACAGGCTCGACAGGGTCGACACTGCCGAAACAGCGGAGCGGAGTCTCCCCGCAGAATCTAAGGTGAGCACGATGATCAGCAATTTTCTACGATCATCGTGCTCCCTTTCGCAGAGATCGGGGAGGCTCGAGGAAGCTCCGAACAGTAAACCATCCCAAATAAGCCCTATTTCGGCTTGGCCGGAGCAAGGTTGCTCCGGCCGGCCTCCGGCGGCACGGCGGCGCGCGTGGGGCCAGGGATGGGTGCGGGGGAGTGAGGAACACGATGCTCACCTCCGTTGGCGGCGGGGTGGCGGCGGCGCGTCGGCGGAGCAAGGCATGCCCGCACGAGCTAGGGCACGGTCCGGGGGTGTTGCGCCACGGCCGGGGGGCAGTCGGGGACGACGGTGGCAGTCACAGAGGCCAGGAAGGAGGAGGAAGGCGGCGGGCGACAGCGGCGGCGGCCCCGCGGCTCGGGCGTTGCCACTCGAGCTAGGCTTGTCTGCAGGCCTAGCGGCGGCCGCCCAAGGTTCAGGGCGGCGGCGGCGATCGAAGGCGGCGGCGACCCCCGAAAGTCGGTGGGACACAGGAGAAGGCCGCGGGTGTGGACCAAGGCGCTGCGGCGCTGGGGTGGAGTTACCAAGTCTGCTCGGTCCGAGCAGACCTGGGATGGCCGCAGGGTGGCCGCGGCGCGGCGGCGCCGCAGGAGCGCCGGCGACCCGCCGGGTGGTGCCGAGGTCCGGGATGGCGCCGAACGGTGCAGCGTGGCTGCGCGGGGAGGCCGCGAGTCATCCTCGACTAAGCTCGCCTAGCAGCAGCCGGTGCAGCAGCGGCCGCGCGGCGCTTGCGACGCGGCGGTCGGCGGGAATGCTCGCCGGAGCCAGGAGCGACACCGGCGGAGGGTCTGGAGGTGCGCAAGTCTCGGCTTCCTCACAACCGAGATAAGAGAGAGGAGAGAGGATAGAGATGGAGGGAGATAGAAAGTAGAGGGGGAAGCCGGGGAGGTCCCTCCGGCGACCGCAGCGGCTTGCGGCGGCAAGGTGCGCGCATGGGGTGGCAGGAGGAGGTGAAGCGGTTAGGAGCTAGGGTTTTCGAATGGTGTAGGGTTAGGGTTTCACATGAAAACCCTAACTCTTTTAGCCTTATACTAGAGACAAATTGCAAGTAAGTCCTCCAAACTCAAAATTTCATAACGAGTCCTCCACAGCGCGTGTACAGCACGGAGAAACCCTCTCATGTACGATCCCATGCAAAACGGCACATTAAAATATCGCATCTTTGCGAAATTACAATTTTGCCAACACCGACCTTCTTCGATCAACGTCGATCTCCGCAGATCCGTCCATCGATTTCGAACGGATCACACCAGTGCGATCAGCACCTCGGAGATAGCAAAGCTACGATTTTTTTTCACCTCGATCGACCATAGATTCGCGACGAAATCCATTCTCTTTCCAAAAGGCCACAATGACGCACAATTACATAAGAAACATGTATTTCAGATTTTGTCGAAATCCGATGTGTCAAAACAAAATCGCGCCGCGCCATTAGTTCCAGAATACCTGCATCCTTCGAAACGAGCTATTGGACTGCTATGAACGCGGTCGATACGCACGACAGAAGCCAACTCTACTGCGTGGCTTCTCCGGAAATCGGAGTTACTATTCACTAAGTGAAAACTAAAAATCTGTAACTTCTCCGTTTTAGCTCATTTTCTCCTGAAACTTGACGAGTGCTTCATGTAATTAAAATTACACACAAAACTCGTCAACAGAGAGTTTAGTTGCACTGTAAAAACTCAGTCCTTACAACTTGACTTTGGCTTGTTAAGAGCCTGATTGAGCTCGACAGAGATACGCTGCATACTCGGTTGGGTAGCTCCCACGAGTGCCACTCGGAGAGGCGTTGTGCTTCCCGCGTTGGTGTCGTTCATTAACGGTTGGACTTATCTTCACGGATGTTAGTGTGGAGGTAGCTGGATAGTCCCAACAGCGCGGGACGGGTGTATTCACATCCCTGGGACGGGTATGTTTACAGTCCTAAGAGATTGGGTCAGGATGTGCATTTATACAGTAGATTAGTTTAGAGCATGATAGTGTAATAACTCGTAGCTGTAGATTTTATTCACAGCATTTATTACTATCTTCGCTCCCTTCTGTAGACTTAGTGGGTTAACCGATGATGTGAGGGCAGGCACCGCTGAGGATACTTGTTTTACAGTAGTTTCTCACGACCCTGTTGTTATCCCGTTTTTGCAGAGTCATGTTTCGGCTGCTGCGTGGCCGATCTGGATCGAGACACAGGCGTCGCGAGTTAGAGCCCTACTAGACGAGCCGAGTTAGAGGTGCCCTCTACACCCAGGTAGTTGTTTTTATGGAGTTCATATACATACACGTTTAACTCGCCAGGGCGAGTAGTTTTGTATCTGCGGATTTGGCGTATGTATATGGAACTCGGTTTGTTTTTTGTACTGGCCTCTTCTAGCAACTTTATACTACTGTTGTAGTATTGTATATTTACAGGTACAGCTACCGCTTCGTATACAAGAAAAATTTTTTTTGTATACGGCGGATTTGTCGGGTGCCCGAGAACCGTGTAACTCCGGGCGTGACAATAAGAATCCAAAGCATTAGAAAAAAAACTTGATTTAGTGTTTCTAGAAAGGAAAAAATCGAAAATGTCACAAGTACTCTGTGTAACCTATTAATTAAAATTTTTCTCTAAATTTATCCATGTATAAGACTTTCAATTTTTTAATATTTTTAATTTAAAATAAGATGTATATTTAGTTTTTAGTATATAAATGTGAGGTTGGTTGGTTGCAATGTTGTCAAGTGGGTTGGCTGCTATGAGGCCTTGCATACATTGATCAATAAAAAGGGAGAGAAGAGTCTTGTCTTTTTTCATTTTCGGAAGTGCCCAACTCCCAAGAAAATAAAAGTGATGTGAAATGTTTTTAAAAGTCATTTTCAAGTGATTATTTCTAGAGAACTCGCACATTTTTAAGATTTTAAAACTAAATTTAAATTTTTAATTAGAAATTTAATATTTAGTTTATATTTACAAATTAATGTCTAATATTTATTTATTACTAGGATTTATAATTTAAAATTTGAAATTTTATTATTTGAAATTTAATTTTAATTTTAAGATCTAAATTCGACAGTCAAAATTCAAATTGAATAAAGAATTAAATGTTGAATTGCAAAAAATTAAATTTGCAATTGTAAATTAAGATGTATAATTGTAATCTTTTTGAGTTTTAAAATATTAAAATTTTTACATTTCAAAATTTAAAAATTGAAATTTAACTTTCATTTTGAATTTTAAGATTTGAAATTTAAAATTAAAATTTAAACTCAATTTGGATCCAAATTTTATATTTTAATTTTAAAATTTGAATTTAAAGAATTTTCAAACCTTAAAATTTAGAATTAAAAATTAAGATTTAGAACTATATTTGAATATAAATTTAAAATTAACCTTAAATTAAAAATATTAAATTAAATTTATATTTCAATATTTTAAAATAAAATGCTAATATTAAATGTTAATTAAACTCTAAAAAATATTTGCGAAATAAATTTTTAAAAAATTCTAAAAAAAACCACCAGAAAATAATATTTTACAAAATAAATAAATAAGAAAAGATGAAAATAACAAATAGTTTGCAAAAATAAATGAATGAAAAGCTTTTGTTTATTTGAAACAACTTTGGCATTTGTTTAAGCAGAAAAAAATGTACGGATATCTCCACAACTATAGGCCCATTTAATAGAGCCCTTAAACTTAGTTTCCGGTTGAACAATTTCTAAACTTTTAATTAATCATTTTAACTTGATCTTATTTAAAGCTTAGACTGCAATTTAATAGTAGTATTCTATCGAATTTAAGGCCTAGATAGTACCTTCTTAGCTAACAAGACGATATATAGGATTAACAATCTCATGTAGCAGTTAACTTATGATGAGTTTCAGATCAACTATAAAATATATAATATTGCATGAAGACATAGTAAAATGGTTGCGGTGAATACCAATATAAAAAATAAAAAAGATAGTTGAGAGGTCAAATTTAAGATGGGGATCTAAACCTTAATAGCCTATATTAGATAGTTATGCCTAGTTATGAAATTATATAAGCTTATTGAATTAGACATAATAATTAGATTTAAATATTTTGCCGGTGATTTTGGGCCACAAATTATTATTGCTAGCGGTTATATACCAGTATTTTCACTGATGAAGAGAATAGTTTTGTTTGTACTCAAGTGTAATTAGAATAAATCATAGTTTGTTTGTACCAAGTGTAATTAGAATATAACATATTAATAAATCATGAATGAATTAGATGTTAATACTATCTTATATTATCTGTCCTCCCCACATTAGTGATACATATTGTGCATGTAAGTACATATTCGTGCATAGGGGTGTAAACGAGCCGAACACGGCGCGAGCTGGAGTCGGCTCGTTTATAAACGAGTTGAATACGAGCTGGCTCTTAAAGTATCGAGCCGAAAAATTCAGCTCGTGTTCGGCTCGTTTATTAACGAGCCGAACATGAGTTGGCTCACAAGCTGACTAATGAATAATAAATTAAAAAAAATGATTAAATATATATAAAAAATAAATTTATAAAATTTTATCCATTAGACTTTGATCTAATAGTTGAAACTTTATATAAAATAGTATTTTTATAATTAAACTCGCATTATATTTTTATTTGTTAAAATAAATAATAAAAAAATATATTATATATAATTATTTATTTATATATGAAATATAATTAAATATTATATAAATATAAAATATATGTATTCGAGCTGTTATCGGAGCCGAACACGAGCGAGTTACCCCAGATCGTGTTCGGATCATTTATTAAACGAGCTGAAAAATTCAGCTCGTGGTTCGGCTTATTTACTAAACGAGCGAGCCGATCTCGAGCTCATTTCGAGCGAACACGAGCTGGCTCCGGCGAACAACGGGCTAGATTGCCACCCTATTCTGCATGCAACTCACTGACTCTACTCAGAAGCCAGCTCAGTTGACTCGGCTTGATTTAAATCCATTCAGCAACATGCTTAGCGTATGTGGGATTAGAGTAAAAAATTACAGAATGTCCTATCAATTTTTTTTAATTTAAACATACTATTTCAAAATTATAGAATTCTATCATTTGTTTTTAAATTTAAACATATCTTTTTTAAAAAATTTGCAAACTAATGCATATCCTAACCACTCACACGTTCTCTTTTCCTTGCAATCAGCAAATCGGTACAGGCAACCCTAGCATCTCCACAAGCACAAATTTTATAATATCCGATCACTCTCAAGCACAAACAATCGACATACAAGAATATAGTATTTAGCTTTTCCTTTAACAAAAGAAGAAAAAAAAAAAAAGGCTCCTACCTAATTATCAGATATACTTATTAAAGAAAATATACAATATAAGCGAATCGCGTAATATAACATGCACTGAACACGGTAATCCAAGCCAAGAACAGATACAAAAGGCTCAACAAATAAGAGATTGAGCTCTCCCCTGCACCAGCATAAACAACAGTGTGCCACAGAGATTATATAGATTATTATAAATAAATAGGGTACAAGATGTAGCGATAGTATAAGATTACATTTTTACCCCTGATATAAGGAAAATATGTTTTTAACTCTTGCGGGTGCACACAACACTGTCCTGGGCAAGAAATGGCAACACGGCACCTTTCACCAACTCACGTTGACCGCCAGCAAACTTTTGCAGATTTTTTTTTTTTTTTTTTTTTTTAATTTCCTTGTCTATAAATTCAAATCCTCCTCCTTTATTCTTTAACCCCTCCTCCCCTCCTCTCCATCCCAACTCTATTCTTTTAACCCTCCTCGCCCACGCCTCTCCCAATATCCTAACTTCAGCCGCTCTCCCAATCCAACTCTCAGCGGGCGTGCTTGGGCGTGCTTCTCTCCAATCTCAAGAAGAGGAATATTATTATGCTATTTTTTTAATTTCTCTACTACTCTTTTGGCTTTATATATATTTTTTGACTTATCTTTACTCTTGTCTTTATTTTTTGTTTTAGACTCGATCGATCGATAATGAATTCCTCCGTTGATTCTGGTATTTTTTATTGTAATTTGTAATTTTTTTTTTCTATCTAATTCGGCTCTTTCTTACTTACTTAATTTACTTATTATTTCAGACGAGATTGAGCAGCACGAATCTGACTCCGAAGAACTAAATCAGCTTAGTAAAGATCTTGAGAGTTTAGTAGCGAGCAACGAGAAGAAAAAAAAAAAATCGAGCAATTGAGAGGGAAAATAAAAATCTGCAGACGTAATTCTAAAAGTTACGCTTGTTACGAATGTCTGCTTGTCGGCTGCCGCAGTTGGTGCGATTGTGATAAAGAAAGGGCCTCCCGTGCATCTGAAGCTGCGAAAGATATTGCGAAATCGCTTTGATGATGACTGTTTTTCTTTTTTCTCTTTTATAACTGCTTATGCTTCTTTTTCTTTTTCTTTTTTTTATTCTGTTGTTTTGGTAGCATTAGTTCTGGTATTTATTGTGTTCTGGATTGGTGTTATGTTGTTTTTTATTTTAATTCGACTAATCCGAATGTATTTATATTATTTTATAAAATTGTCGCGACACTAACTTTGAATTGCGGAATATATATATTTTTTATTTATTGTAATAAAACAGATTGAGATCAGAGAAGGATGATGCCCGTGGTTCTCACGACCGACCGACCGACCAACGGCCGCTTGTTGCCTGCACCGTCGCTGGTCGCCAGCCCGATCATCGGTGACTGCTGCGCCGCGGCCATCGTCGCACCATTATGTCAAGGAATCCTCTTATACCAGTTCACACCCTCTTGTACCAGTTCACACCCTGTATCTTTCATTACTGTCTCTTTTTTTTTTTTTTTTTTAATACTTTCGGGATATATGCTTTCACGCTGGCCAGAACTTGGGAAATATGCTCTCAGCTGCCCAGAAGCTTTGAATGTGCATTGTAAGAACGCGTATCAAATGGATAGCATTGCCGTTACTTTCGAAGAAACCGGGTGAATATCTCTTATAAATTAATTTTTAACTGTAATAAATTAATTAACTGTTAAGTAACTAACCATTTTTACACATAATTAAGAGATTATAATAATTAAGTTTTGTAGAATTGTAGGACTCTTACACCACCAGTAGTCATTGGTCTTTTAAAAATTTGTTAACAGAAACATCAATTCTTTGAATTACAATTTTTTTTTTTTTATTTTTTTTATTAATGTGTTACTAGCTACTATGTGACTTTTTAATCAAGGGGGTTTCATTCCGGGAAAAATATTTCTGAAAATAATTTTGGTTTGGAAAAGTATTTTTCCTCTATTTCGTTCTGAGAATGTGTAGTTCTGAAAACAAAATAAAAATTCAGAGCTCTATAGAAAGGTTGTAATAAGATTTTTTCTCATGAAAACTACTTTTCTAAAAAATATTGTTCTGTTCACGATTTTTCAGGATCAAACACCGTCCCTAATCATTAATTAAAAAAAGAAGGTTACGTCTTTTATCTAAGAACTTGGTGAGCCTTCTCCTAGGCTTATAAAGCAAAAGAAACAAGCAAACAATAAGCTGTTTAATTTACAAAAATATCATGCGTTACTAGTTTATGGGACCCGCGCAATACAGGCGGATACTAACCAAGCAATTATCTGTAATTTTAAATATTTGGATTGCAAAAAATTTAAGAATTAACATTAAAAAAAAAAGTAAAAAAAGTTGAGATTCATCAATTAAATAAAGGGACTCTCTCTCAAAACAAAAAAATAAATAATAAGGGATGCACCTTTAGGTTCACTATTCAATGTAAAAAGATAAGAATATTAACAATTTGATTGCCAAAAAAAAACGCAGTGTAGGTGCTGCAATCCATATTTGTAAGAAATTGGATACCGTTCCCGTACTTAAAGAGTATCAAAGATGACCTAATGATATATTACTTACACACCTTATGTCTACAAAAGTAGGAAACTTATGTAATAATACTGGCAAGTTTAATTATAGCCCACAAAAGAAAAAAACAAAAAAAAAAAAATCACGAAACGATAGTCGAGATAAAACTCAAAAGACCGCGCAACCTAAAAGGTAAAGATGCAACGGATAATACATCAAACATTTCACATTCTATTGCACAGACAATACTGTCAAACATTATATTGTTTATGATGCCACTTAGTTTTAAAAATTATAAAATACATTTAATTAACCACAAACTAAAACCGATTGATAAACTCACAAAGAATGAAGACAACCTAAAAGAAAGGCGCAAACATAATACAAAGAAGTATTCTGCATTCCATTAGGCAGAAAAAAAAATGATAATAATTTTAGGCTGACAAAACAAAAGATAAAAGAAGTGGAAGTTTCCACGCTTTCAGTACCCAAACTTAACTCATAAGATTGTCAAGATATAGTTCAGTTTCAGTTGTTTTTAAAATAGCTTCAGATAAAAATCACAGATATACTCAGCTTGCTTTAGCTAAAAAAAATCAAATGATAGAACAAAAATTCTATAATATCCATAACAAAAACCATTTCTACATTCGACACAAGTGCGAATATCCAAAAGATGATAGCAGTAAGATCATAATACAAACTATTCCGATGATTAATTAAAGGTTGAATGCAGGAAACCATTGAGGTTTTTACAATTTCATAACACAACTCAATTGTAGAATAATAAAACAAACATCAAGAAACACGCCTACAACTTATAAAGTCTGACAGGTACTGACTTTCTACTTGGTTAAATATCATAGAAAGGACTTCAAATATTCGGTTTATTTAAAGGTCTTGTCATCAATATTTACTCAGCATTATAATCTAAAAGTTTCTATTTATGAACACACTGATAACAATTTCCACCAAAACACAGGTAATTTGTCCCAAACGTTGTCGACAAACTTGATGCACTATAGAGTACCTATAACAAGAATAAGGCCACAAAATTATTTTCAACAATCAAAACAGGACCTTTTTTTTCCCAGGTGTGTAAGAAGCATTGCTAAGATGAGCGGAGTAAGGCTGTGCGATCTGGTAGCTACTATTTTTTCATCATTATAAACGGCAGAAAAACCAAAGAAGAGTTGGATGGTTGTCTTATAAAGTTAAGAACTACCGTCTTACAAACAAACTTTTACATATCAAAATCTATAAAAAATGCCACCTATATTGACACCTAAAAGAATTTGGTCAAACAAAAGAATACTTATAACAACAGGCCCGCTTTTTAGTTAGTATTTATGAAGAACAGAATGAATATGGTTTTTGATTCCTAGTGCATTCCAAGCTTTGCATAATATCATGAACTCTAAAAAGGTTTCTGTATTCCAACGACCGAAGATTTATTAATAGAAGATTATGAAGGCAATTACTGGCTTTGGCATGTTTTTTGGTCAAACAAAAGGAGGCATCATTGAGTAAAAAAATCAGGCACAAAATGATAGGTTAAGAGTTGCAACATCCAAATTCAAATTATTGAGTTCAAGTTCAATCATACAACAACGTAATGGTATATACTGTTAAAACCCAAAAAAACAGTTAGGAAAAAAAGGCAGGGGAAAAAAATATAACGGCTCAAGATTTAATAAGCAATGAAAGCTAAAAAAAAAAAAATGCCTTCAAACTCCAGCCTGCAGAAAAATAAGACGGGAAAAAACATAAAGCAGCTACGCGAACCATATAGTCCCTAATCCCATATATGAACAGAAATAGCTACACAACA
>NC_033644.1:2917370-2994453 GCF_001540865.1 Ananas comosus | reverse complement strand
TATCATACATGTATATATACAGACATGTATGTATATCAGACATGTATGTATATATACATGTATATAATATGAGATCACTATTTGTTCGATGCTAGAGCTGAGGTATACTTAAGTTTCGCGGACGAAACTTTTTGTAGTGGGAGAGAATGTGAGATTCCTGGTGTTTGCGGTAAAGGCTTGTCGACAGCTCTGGAGAGTGTCGGGACGAGTCTGAGTCTCGTTGGCGCGAAATAGACGCAAAACGGACTCTGCGCGATGCGAGAGCAGCCTTTGGCAAGAAAATCTACAAATAGCAGTTTTCTCTGCTTGCTGTACCGGTACAGCCAGTATGGTGTACTGGTACACTACACAGGGCTGTACGCAGACTGCTCTCGGGTTGGCCTTTGTACCGGTACACAGGCCCGTGTACCGGTACACCAGGGTAGGTGAGAGGGTGTTTTGGTCTTTTTCTACCTCGTTCGTGTCACCCTTTCCCTTCCTCTCTATTTAGACGTGTAGAGCAGAGAGAGTGAGAGTTTTCTCTGGCTTCTTCTCCTCTCTCTCTCTAGCTTGGTCCGATTGTAGAGGAGCTCGGGTGGAGTTTGAGTTTCGCCAACGTCGCGCCGTGGAGCCTGTCGGGCGTGTCTTCGTTGTTTAGTGCTGCGAGGAGGCAGGGCTAGTGTGGATTTTCACTGTTCTCGACGTCGCGCCGGAGTTCGGATAGAGGTTGAGCTGAGGTGTTCATCAATTCCTTCAACCGTTGCAAGTCCTTACTACTTCAAGCTCAAAGATGTTGTTTTGCAGAATTTCCACGTCGACCGTCGGTGTTGCGGCTCGTACGCGACGTAGGAGTGTCGGATTACGACGAAACTTGGTTCGTTGGATTTAGGACTTCGAGAGGAATCCACGAAGTCCAAGATTGCTGATTTTGGTGAAGGTTAGCTTGGTCGAAACTCTATTTCTCTCTGCTGATATTGTTTTGAGTAGAATTTGTATTTAT
The DNA here is from genome assembly GCF_001540865.1 of Ananas comosus. Taxonomy (NCBI): domain Eukaryota; kingdom Viridiplantae; phylum Streptophyta; class Magnoliopsida; order Poales; family Bromeliaceae; genus Ananas; species Ananas comosus. Next base: position 2,993,474 of record NC_033644.1, on the reverse strand, counting down.
TGTGGGTTTCTATGTCTAGATTCTTGGAGTGTTGTTATTGCTGGTTCGGTGAGTTGCAGTCGAGCTTAGCAAGGACTCCGGTGACCCTCTTCGCTGCCGGGGATTAGCCTGTGAGGTGAGTTTTCATCGGGTTTACTCCTAAGTAGAGATTAGTAAACATGTATAGTTTCCGATTGTTTATACTCCGTACTAGCTTAAATTCATTGAGTAGCATAGTGGCTGAAATCTGAATTTGAAGCATGTATAGAATCTAGTTAAACTATACATGTTGGACTTGGAAATGAAATTAGGAGAAAACCGGCGATTTGGACTTGTCACCTGTTTACACTACCTGATTTAGCTCTAGGAGCCGTTATAAATTTGTATCATCGCAGTATTGGTGTGATGGATACCCCAGGTAGTTTAGAATGTATTTACACTCGTGCTGGTTCGCCGAGTGGATTTTTACAGGGTCGTTTGAACGGTTTCGGATTGTTGGGTGCTGTCGGGGTGGACAGTGGACCCAGATACTTATTTTTGGTCTCAGATTGTGCTGAGGGCACGTGGGTTTGGTTTCTAGACATGTTTTGACCCTAGTTACTTGTGTCATGCCCCGGGGTCCCTTTTAGGTTAAAACACAGCAGAATTTTTTTTTTTTTTTTTTTTTTTGGAAACCTGACCGGGTATGCCAGATCCGCCACAAATACAGGGAATCCACTGCTCACGCGGACAGAGTCCCCCTGTATTTGCACGGCGTCAACACAGTATAAGAGTATAGCCAGGAAACAACCACAACCACAACAAATGAATATAAAAATACCTATACATTCATACATTCACCATTCACATCACAGTTTTACATTCATGTTTAAATAGAAATCCACGAAAAATTCTTTTGAAAACTGTTTCCTACACGGAAACCTTTATCTTTAAAAACGCTACCACGAGGGGTAGAAACATTTATTTACAAAATCCAGAATTCACATTTTCAAAATGTAAATAAACACTGAACCACATGAACCAACTAAACATACATCAACCGAAGTAAGAAGGGTAAGAAACTAAAGCGAAATAACCTCGGTCGGAAGCTCTAGTCGACGCTACACGCGTACCTCCGCCTCGTCTCACCCTCACCGCCCCCGATACCTGAAAAATGGTGGGGAGTGAGAACATGTAAACATGTCCCCTCCCCGTGGTACCGCAAGCCGATGAAGGCGAGGATACTCACCAGATCAGGAAGAGCTATACAACAACACGGTCCAGTGAAATATAGTAGCAAAACAATAAACGAAAGAGATATGTAAGAAGCTGACAAGTATAGATGCAGGTAAATAAAACAGTAGCGTACAATAAACAGATAAGGATGTACTGGAAATAAACACTACACTACTGTATGCAGCCCCAACTGACGATAAGCTCAAAAGTACCCAATCTCGCTGCCCTATTGGTCCGAAACCTCAGGCCCATGCCACACTGCTCAACCTGCACCTGACCCTCGCAATGAAGCCCCTGGGTCATAAGCATAGTACCTGACCTCGCAATGAAGCCCTGGGTCAACATATCCCTCGCAATAAAGCCCTGGGCTTTACCGGTTGGCAATCCAACCACTTTTCCGGAAAAGAACACCCTCTTGCGGTGGATCAGACCGCTGGTCGGTTCGTGAAATGCGTACTGTAGTGGCGATCAATGTAGTATGCTCAAGATCATCCATCGCCAACTAGCCGATCCATCAGCCCCTCAGGGCCACGCGACCGTATAGCCATCAGCAACTAATCGACTACGTAAGTCAAGTAGAACTGTAGCAACTCGACCGAATAGGTCATAGATATCACAATAGGGGAACGCCCAACCAAATCAAGATATAGTGACAGATAAGTCAACTCTACTCCTAAGTATATATCAACATGGAAATAACTGAGTAGAGGAATGCAGAACAGACCAACTAGGTCAACAGATACAGAATGCCAACAGACCAACTAGGTCAACAGATACGGATGCGGATAGAACCACTCTACTCCTACTCAGGATACTAAGCATGCAAACAACGAGTAAGTATAATCAAACAACGTGGGTGTAATGTAATCAATAGAGGTGCAAAGCTCAACATATAACATATGCATGGATAATAACAAAGGAGCAAGGGTATAGAAACCATCACGAGCGTGCACCACTGTACGACGTCGGACTCGAACTATCCCACCTGTACAACTGTCGCGCCTGTCTCCTGACTTCAAAAGAACGTCAACAGGACCTAAGGAGGGTCCACTGGGTTAGTGTCTAACCCATAGCTAAGAAACCCTAAAAGCATAAACCCACAAATAAACCCACGAGAATCGGTTTCCCAAACCGATCGTCGTAATACGCCGGAAGTCCCGAAAACCACACCGGGACGCCGTCGGGGCCCACTAAGTGTCCCGCAACTCACCGACTCTTGTCACGAGTCACCTACTGCCCTAAAACACTCCAATTTGGATGTTTTGGCAGCAAACACAAGATAACACCACTACACAATTATCGCCGGATAATTGTACAAACACGGGTTCCCGGAAGTGTCAAATTCGACACCGGAACCCACCGTCGCTCACCCGTCATCACCGAACCCACAAAGTGATGATGGTGACCAGCCAACAAGGCTTAGCGACCACTCACAGAGCAACCAAACGACGTCGGAAGAAATCCGAACCGAAACCGCGTTCTTTCGGCGAATTTCGCCGAAAAACGCATCGAAATCGACTCTTCGATTTCTGCAAAAGCTAACGGATCATGGACAATCAGTCCAGAGGACACCACACATGTCTACACACTGTCCACAGTAGCCACAAGGCTCACAATTGCACAAAAGCCCCTGAATTTACATAAAATCCCAATATTTTATGTAAATCGGGCGATAACATAGCCCGTACACGCAAACCGAGGACTTCTAAGTTCTGCTGAGACACATACTGATAGGTCTCGACGTACCGGAGGCCGTGCTCACGGTCTGGAGCGCAACAGGTCACTGTGGGGAGCGCGGGAGCAACCCGAAGGTTCAGCGAATAGCGCGCAGTCGGGGAAGATTGCTCAAAACAGGGCTAACCGGACACTGTTGATCCAAAGTGAGGTGAGCACTGTGATCAGAACTGACCCACGATCACTGTGCTCACCTCCGGAGGCATCAGGACAGCCTCGGATCGCCGGATAAGCGTGCGCAAACCCAAAACAGCAGCCAAACAGGCTCGACAGGGTCGACACTGCCGAAACAGCGGAGCGGAGTCTCCCCGGCAGAATCTAAGGTGAGCACGATGATCAGCAATTTTCTACGATCATCGTGCTCCCTTTCGCAGAGATCGGGGAGGCTCAGGAAGCTCCGAACAGTAAACCATCCCAAACTAAGCCCTATTTCGGGCTTGGCCGGAGCAAGGTTGCTCCGGCCGGCCTCCGGCGGCACGGCGGCGCGCGTGGGGGCCAGGGATGGGTGCGGGGGAGGTGAGGAACACGATGCTCACCTCCGTTGGCGGCGGGGTGCGGCGGCGGCGTCGGCGGAGCAAGGCATGCCCGCACGAGCTAGGGCACGGGTCCGGGGGGTGTTGCGGCCACGGCGGCGGCCGGGGCAGGTCGGGGACGACGGTGGCAGGTCCACAGAGGCCAGAGGAGGAGGAGGAAGGCGGCGGGCGACAGCGGCGGCGGCCCGCGGCTCGGGCGTTGCCACTCGAGCTAGGCTCGGTCTGCAGGCCTAGGCGGCGGCGCCCAAGGTTCAGGGCGGCGGCGGCGATCCGAAGGGCGGCGGCGACCGGCCGGAAAAGTCGGTGGGACACAGGAGAAGGCCGCGGGTGTGGACCAAGGCGGCTGCGGCGCTGGGGTGGAGTTACCAAGTCTGCTCGGTCCGAGCAGACCTGGGATGGCCGCAGGGTGGCCGCGGCGGCGGCGGCGGCCCGCAGGAGCGCCGGCGACCCGCCGGGGTGGTGGCCGAGGGTCCGGGGATGGCGGCCGGAACGGGTGCAGGCGGTGGCTGCGCGCGGGGAGGCCGCGAGTCATCCTCGACCTAAGCTCGGCCTAGGCAGCAGCCGGGTGCAGCAGCGGCCGCGGCGGCGCTTGGCGACGGCGGCGGTCGGCGGGGATGCTCGCCGGAGCACGGAGCGACACCGGCGGAGGGTCTGGAGGTGGCGGCAGTCTCGGGCTTCCTCACAACCCGAGATAAGAGAGAGGGAGAGAGGGATAGAGATGGAGAGGGAGAGAAAGTGGAGGGGGAAGCCGGGGAGGTCCCTCCGGCGACCGCAGCGGCTTGCCGGCGGCCAAGACGCGCGCATGGGGTGGGCAGGGAGGAGGTGAAGCGGTTAGGAGGCTAGGGTTATCTCGGAATGGTGTAGGGTTAGGGTTTCACATGAAAACCCTAACTCTTTTAGCCTTATACTAGAGACAAAATGCAAGTAAGTCCTCCAGAACTCAAAATTTCATAACGAGTACTCCACAGCGCGTGTAAAACGCGAGAATACCCCTCCATGTACGATCCCACGCAAAACGGCACATAAAATATCGCATCTTTTGCGAAATTACAATTTTGCCAACACCGACCTCTCTTCGATCAACGTGCGATCTCCGCAGATCCGTCCATCGGATTTGCGAACGGATCACACCAGTGCGATCAGCACCTCGGAGATAGCAAAGCTACGATTTTTGGTTCACCTCGATCGACCACAGATTCGCGACGAAATCCATTCTCTTTCCAAAAGGCCACAATGACGCACAATTACATAAGAAACATGTATTTTCAGATTTTGTCGAAATCCGTGTGTCAAAACCAAAATCCGCCAGCGCCATTAGTTCCAGAATACCTGCATCCTTCGAAACGAGCTATTGGACTGCTATGAACGGAGTCCGATACGCACCAGAAGCCAACTCTACTCCGTGGCTTCTCCGGAAAATCGGAGTTACTATTCACTTAAGTGAAAACTAAAAATCGCGTAACTTCTCCGTTTTAGCTCATTTTCTCCTGAAACTTGACGAGTGCTTATGTAATTAAATTACACACATAAACATCGTCAACAGAGAGTTTAGTTGCACTGTAAAAACTCAGTCCTTACAACTTGACTTTGGCTTGTTAGAGCCTGATTGAGCTCGACAGAGATACGCTGCATACTCGGTTGGGTAGCTCCCACGAGTGCCACTCCGGAGACGGGCGTTGTGCTTCCCGCGTTGGTGTCGTTCATTAACGGTTGGACTTACTCTTCACGGACTGGTTAGTGTGGAGGTAGCTGGATAGTCCCAACTAGGCGGGACGGGTGTATTCACAATCCCTGGGACGGGTATGTTTACAGTCCCTAAAGAGATTGGGTCAGGATTGGCATTTATACAGTAGATTAGTTTAGAGCATGATAGTGTAATAACTCGTAGCTGTAGATTTTATTCCAGCATTTATTACTATCTTCGCTCCCTTCTGTAGACTTAGTGGGTGTACCGATGATGTTGAGGGCGGCACCCGCTGAGGACTACTTGTTTTACAGTAGTTCTCACGCCCTGTTGTTATCCCGTTTTTGCAGAGTCATCGTTTTCGGCTGCTGCTGTTGCCGATCTGGATCGAGACAAGGGCGTCGCGAGTTAGAGCCCTACTAGACGAGCCGAGTTAGAGGTGCCTCTACACCAGGTAGTTGTTTTTATTGGAGTTCATATACATACAGACGTTTAACTCGCCAGGGCGAGTAGTTTTGTATCTGGGATTTGGCGTATGTATATGGAACTCGGTTTGTTTTTGTTACTGGCTCTTCTAGCAACTCTATACTACTGTTTGTAGTATTGTATATTTTACAGGTACAGCTACCGCTTCGTATACAAGAAAAATTTTTTTGTATACGGCGGATTTGTCGGCGTGCCCGAAAACCGTGTAATCCGGGGCGTGACAATAAGAATCCCAAAGCATTAGAAAAAAAAACTTGATTGTAGTGTTTCTAGTAAAGGAAAAAATCGAAAATGTCACAAGTACCTGTGTAACCTATTAATTAAAATTTTTTTCTAAAATTTATCCATGTATAAGACTTTCAATTTTTTAATATTTTTAATTTTAAATAAGATGTATATTTAGTTTTTAGTATATAAATGTGAGGTTGGTTGGGTTGCATGTTGTCAAGTGGGTTGGGCTGCTATGAGGCCTTGCATACATTGATCAATAAAAAGGGAGAGAAGAGTCTTTGTCTTTTTTTCATTTTCGGAAGTGCCCAACTCCCAAGAAAAATAAAAGTGATGTGAAATGTTTTTAAAAGTCATTTTCAAGTGATTAATTTCTAGAGAAACTCGCACACTTTTTTTTTAAGATTTTAAAACTAAATTTAAATTTTTAATTAGAAATTTAATATTTAGTTTATAATTTAAAATTTAATGTCTAATATTTAATATTTATTACTAGGAATTTATAATTTAAAATTTGAAATTTTATTATTTGAAATTTAATTTTAAATTTTAAGATCTAAATTCGACAGTCAAAAATTCAAAATTGAAATTAAAGAATTTAAATGTTGAATTGCAAAAAATTAAAATTTGCAATTTGAAAATTAAGATGTATAATTGTAATCTTTTGAGTTTTAAAAATATTAAAATTTTTACATTTCAAAATTTAAAAATTGAAATTTAACTTTCATTTTGAATTTTAAGATTTGAAATTTAAAAATTAAAATTTGAAACTCAAAATTTGAGATCCAAATTTTATATTTTAATTTTAAAATTTGAAATTTAAAGGAATTTTCAAACCTTAAAATTTAGATATAAAATTTAAGATTTAGAACTAATATTTGAATATAAATTTAAAATTTAAACCTTAAATTAAAATAATTAAATTTAAAATTTATATTTCAAAATATTTTAAAAATAAATGCGTAAATATTAAATTGTTAATTAAACTCTTAAAAAATATTTTGCGAAATAAATTTTTTAAAAAATTCTAAAAAAAACCACCAGAAAATTAATATTTTACAAAATAAATAAATAAGAAAAGATGAAAATAACAAAATAGTTTGCAAAAATAAATGAATAGAAAAGCCTTTTTGTTATTTGAAACAACTTTTGGCATTTGTTTAAGCAGAAAAAAATGTACGGATATCTCCACAACTATAGGCCCATTTAAATAGAGCCCTTAAACTTAGTTTCCGTTGAACAATTTCTAAACTTTTAATTAATCATTTTAACTTGATCTTATTTAAAGCTTAGACTGCTAATTTTAATAGTAGATTCTATCGAATTTAAGGGCCCTAGATAGTACCTTCTTAGCTAACAAGACGATATATAGGATTAACAATTCAATGTAGCAGTTAACTTATGATGAAGTTTCAGATCAACTATAAAATATATAATAATTGCATGAAGACCATAGTAAAAATGGTTGCGGTGAATACCAATAATAAAAAATAAAAAAGATAGTTGAGAGGTCAAATTTAAGATGGGGGATCTACACCTTAATAGTCCTATATTAGATAGTTATGCCTAGTTATGAAATTATATAAGCTTGATTGGATTAGACATAATAATTAGATTTAAATATTTTGGGCCGGTGATTTTGGGCCAACAAATTATTATTGCTAGCGGTTATATACCAGTATTTTCACTGATGAAAGAGAAATAGTTTTGTTTGTACTCAAAGTGTAATTAGAATACAATCATAGTTTGTTTGTACTCAAGTGTAATTAGAATATAACCATATTAATAAATCATGAATGAATGTTAGATGTTAATAGCTATCTTATATTATCTTGTCTCCTCCACATTTAGTGATACATATTTGTGCATGTAAGTACATATTCGTGCATAGGGGTGTAAACGAGCCGAACACGAGCGAGCTGGAGTCGACTCGTGTTCGCTCCGTTTATTAAACGAGCCGAACATGAGCTGGCTCGTTAAAGTATTGAGCCAAAAAATTCAGCTCGTGTTCGGCTCGTTTATTAACGAGCCGAACATGAGTTGGCTCACAAGCTGACTAATGAATAATAAATTAAAAAAAATAGATTAAATATATATAAAAAATAAATTTATAAAATTTTATCCATTAGACTTTGATCTAATAGTTGAAACTTTATATATAAATAAGTATTTTTATAATTAAACTCGCATTTATATTTTTATTTTGTTAAAAATTAAATAATAAAAAAATATATTATATATAATTATTTATTTATATATGAAAATATAATTAAATAAATTATATAAATATAAAATATATGTATTCGAGCTGTTATCGAGCCGAACACGAGCGAGTTGACCCCAGATCGTGTTCGGCTCATTTATTAAACGAGCTGAAAAATTCAGCTCGTGTTCGGCTTATTTACTAAACAAGCGATTCGATTTCGAGCTGAACGCAAACCAACTCGCGAATAGCGAATTAGATTGCCACCCCTATTCGTGCATGCAAACTCACTGACTCTACTCAGAAGCCCAGCTCAGTTGACTCGGCTTGATTTCAAATCCATTCAGCAACATGCTTAGCGTATGTGGGATTAGAGTAAAAAATTACAGAATGTCCTATCAATTTGTTTTTAAATTTAAACATACTATGTTTTCAAAATTATAGAATGTCCTATCAATTTGTTTTTAAATTTAAACATACTTTTTTTAAAAAATTTTGCAAACTAATGCATATCCTAACCACCTCACACGTTCTCTTTTCCTTGCAATCAGCAAATCGGTACCAAGGCAACCCTAGCATCTCCACAAGCACAAATTTATAATATCCGATCACTCTCAAGCACAAAACAATCGACATACAAGAATATATATTTAGCTTTTCCTTTAACAAAAGAAGAAAAAAAAAAAAAAGCTCTCTACCTAATTATCAGATATACTTATTAAAAGAAATATACAATATAAGCGAATCGCGTAACATATATGCACTGAACACCGGTAATCCAAGCCAAGAACAGATACAAAAGGCTCAACAAACTAGAGATTGAGCTCTCCCACTGCACCAGCTAAACAACAAGTGTGGGCCACAGAGATTATATATGATTATTATAAATAAATAGGGTACAAGATGTAGCGATAGTATAAGATTACATTTTTACCCCTGATATAAGGAAAATATGTTTTTAACCTCTGCGGGTGCACACAACACTGTCCTGGGGCAAGAAATGGCACACCGGCACCTTTCACCAACTCACGTTGACCGCCAGCAAAACTTTTGCAGATTTTTTTTTTTTTTTTTTTTTTTTAATTTCCTTGTCTATAAATTCAAATCCTCCTCCTTTCATTCTTTAACCCCTCCTCCCCTCCTCTCCCAATCCCAACTCTATTCTTTAACCCCTCCTCGCCCACGCCTCTCCCAATATCCTAACTCTCAGCCGCCTCTCCCAATCCCAACTCTCAGCCGGGCGTGCTTGGGCGTGCTTCTCTCCCAACTCTCAAAGAAGAGGAATATTATATGCTATTTTTTTAATTTCTCTACTACTCTTTTGGCTTTATATATATTTTTTGACTTATCTTTACTCTTTGTCTTATTTTTTGTTTTAGACTCGATCGATCGATAATGAATTCCTCCGTTGATTCTGGTAAGTTTTTTAATTTGTAATTTGTAATTTTTTTTTTCTATCTAATTCGGCTCTTTTCTTACTTACTAAATTTACTTCATTATTTCAGACGAGATTGAGCAGCACGAATCTGACTCCGAAGAACTAAATCAGCTTAGTAAAGATCTTGAGAGTTTAGTAGCGAGCAACGAGAAGAAAAAAAAAAAATCGAGCAATTGAGAGAGGAAAATAAAAAACTGCACGATAATTCTAAAAAGTTAGCGCTTGTTACGAATGTCTGCTTGTCGGCTGCCGCAGTTGGTGCGATTGTGATAAAGAAAAGGGCCTCCCGTGCATCTGAAGCTGCGAAGAATATTGCGAAATCGCTTTGATGATGACTGTTTTCTTTTTTCTCTTTTATACTGCTTATGCTTCTTTTCTTTTTTTCTTTTTTTTTAATTCTTGTTGTTTGGTAGCATTAGTTCTGGTATTTTATTGTGTTCTGGATTGGTGTTATGTTGTTTTTTATTTTAATTTCGACTAATCCGAAGTACTTATATTATTTTATAAAATTGTCCGACACTATACTTTGAATTGCGGAATATATATATATTTTTATTTTATTGTAATAAAACAGATTGAGGATCAGAGAAGGATGATTGCCCGTTGTTCTCACGACCGACCGACCGACCAACCGGCCGCTTGTTGCCTGCACCGTCGCTGGTCGCCAGCCCGATCATCCGGTGCTGCTGCCGCCGCGGCCATCGTCGCCACCATTATGTCAAGGAATCCTCTTATACCAGTTCACACCCTCTTGTACCAGTTCACACCCTGTATCTTTCCATTACTGTCTCTTTTTTTTTTTTTTTTTTAATACTTTCGGGGATATATGCTTTCCACGCTGCCCAGAAGCTTTGGGATATATGCTTTCTCAGCTGCCCAGAAGCTTTGGAATCTGCATTGTAAGAACCGTATCATCAAATGGATAGCATTGCCGTTACTTTCGAAGAAACACGGGTGGAATCATCTTATAAATTAATTTTTAACTGTAATAAATTAATTAACTTGTTAAGTAACTAACCATTTTTTACCACATAATTAAGAGATTATTAATAATTAAGTTTTGTAGAATTGTAGGACTCTTACACCCACCAGTAGTCATTGGTCTTTTAAGAAATTTGTTAACCAGAAACACTCAATTCTTTGAATTACAATTTTTTTTTTTTTTATTTCTTTTATTAAATGTGTTAACCTATGTGCAGTTATGTGGACTTTTTAATCAAGGGGGTGTTTCATTCCCGGGAAAATATTTCTGAAAATAAATTTTGGTTTGGAAAAGTATTTTTCATCTATTTCGTTCTGAGAATGTGTAGTTCTGAAAAAAAAAAAAAAATTAGAATCTATAGAAAAGTGTTGTAAACGAATTTTTTTCTCATGAAAACTACTTTTCTAAAAAATAATTGTTCTGTTCACGATTTTTCCAGGAATCAAACACTCCCTAATCATTAAATAAAAAAAAGAAGGTTACGTCTTTACTAAGAACTTTGAGTGAGCCTTCTCCATAGGCATTATAAAGCAAAAAGAACAAGCAAACAATAAGCTGTTTAATTTACAAAAATATCATGCTATACTAGTTATGGGACCCGCGCAATACGGCGGGAGATACTACCACAGCAAATTATTGTAATTTTAAAATTTGATTGCAAAAAAAAATTAAGAAATAAAATAAAAAAAAAAAGTAAAAAAAGTTGAGATTCAATCATTAAAATAAAGGGAGACCTCTCTCTCAAAACAAAAAAAATAAATAAATAAAGGGAGACCTTTAGGGTTCACAATTCATGTTAAAAAAGATAAAGATATTAAAAATTTGATTGCAAAAAAAAAAAACGAGTGTAGGTGCTGCAAATCCATATTTGTAAGAATATTGATAACCGGTTCCCTACTTAATAGAGTATCAAAAGATTGCACACTAATGATAATTATCTCACACCCTTATGTCTACAAAAGTAGGAAAATATATGACTAATACTGCAATGTTAATTATAGCCCCAAAACAGAAAACAAAAACAAAAAAAAAAAAATCACAAAACATAAGTCGATTATAAAACTCAAAAGACCGCAGCAACCTAAAAGGAAAGAATGCGAACGCATACATACATCAACATTTCACATTTCTATTGCACAGACAAATACATGTCAAACAATTATATTGTTTATGATGCCACTTAAGTTTTAAAAATTAAAAATACATTTAAATTAAAAACCACAAAACATAAACCGATTATAAAACTCAAAAGAATGAAACAACCTAAAAGAAAAGGCGCAAACATATACATAAAGAAGCATTCTGCACTTCCATTAGGCAGAAAAAAAAAATGATACATAATATTAGGCTGACAAAAATCCAGAAAAGATAAAACGAATGGAAGTTTCCACGCTTTCAGTGACCGCAAACTTAAAACTGCATAAGTGTCAAATATAGTTGCAAGTTTCATTGGTTTTTAAAAATAGCTTCAGATAAAAATCAACAGATCATCTCAGCATTTGCTTTAGCTAAAAAAAAAGTCCAAATGATAGTAACAAAATTCTAATAATATCCATTAAACAAAAACATTTCACTATTCGGAACACAGTCGAATATCCAAAAGATGTAGAGTAAGAATCTATACAAATATTCCGAGCTTAATTAAAGGCTTGCATGCAGGAAACCATGGAAGGTTTTTACAATTTCAAATAACAACAACTCGAAATTGTAAGATAATAAAACCAAATCAACTCAAGAAACACCCTAAACTTATAAATTGACAGGTCTGACTTTTACTTGGTTCAAAATTCATAGAAGAAACTTCAAATATTGGTTTATTTAGGTCTTAGTTCATTCCAATCTTTATCACATTATAAATTCTAAAAGGTTTCTATTTACTGAACACACTGAATAAAATTTCCACCAAAATCAAGAGTAAATTTGTCCCATAACGTTGTCGACAAAACTTGATCACTATAAGATACCCATAAAAAATAGGCACAAAATTTTATCACAATCAAACAGGACCTTTTTTTTCCAGGTATGATAAGAAGCATGCTAAGATGAGCCAGGAATAAGGCTCGTGGCGATCCTGTAGGTCTCACTATTTTGCATCCAATTTAAAGCCGCAGAAAAACCCAAAGAAGAGTTGGATGGTTGTCAATAAAATTGAAAATAATAAGCGTCTTAACAAAACAAACTTTTTATCATTATTCAAATCTATAAAAAACTGCCACCTATTATTGACACCAAAAGAATTTGGTCAAACAAAAGAACTACTTATAACAACAGGCCCGCCTTTTAGTTAGTTCAAAATTGATGAAAGAAGTTTCGGATACTGGTTTATTTAGGTCCTAGTGCATTCCAACTTGTCATAATATCATGAACTCTAAAAGGTTTCTGTTTTCCAAACACACCGAAGAATTTATTATAGAAATTATGAAGCAATTACTGGCTTTGGCATGTTTTTGGTCAAACAAAAGAGGCATCATTTGAAGTACTAAAAAAATCAGGACAAAATGATAGTTGGAGTTGCAACTCAATTCGAATTATTGGAGTTCAAGTTCAATCATACAACAAACGTTAATGGTATATACTTTAAAACCCAAAAAACAGTTAGGAAAAAAAGCAGGGGAAAAAAATATACGGGCTCAGATTTAATAAGCAATGAAAGCTAAAAATGCTTCAACTCCAGCCTGCAGGAAAATAAGACGGGAAAAAATAAGCAGCTACCACATATAGTCCTAATCCATATTTGAAAGAAATAGTACCAAACAGAGTTTTAATCTATATAGCAAATAAATAGTGCCAACTGATTTCCTACATAATAGGCCATCCAAAAATTGCGCACTAACCATAATCGTTTCACACCCTTACTTTTACAAAAGGAGGAAAATATATGACCAATAATGCGATCTCGCGATAAAAGGAGCAAAAGCATCATAGGCCGAAAAAGAAAAAAAAAAATCCACAAAATATAAATAAATAGCGTCAACCTGTTGCCTTACATAATAGGCCATCCGAAGATTGAGCACTACTTATAACCATTTCACACCCTTACTTTTACAAAAGGAGGCGAATATATGACTGGAAATTATTATATTTATTAATATAATAATTATTACATTCGATCAAAATTCATACGGACATGCGACTATTGACTGGAATAGTTATAAATAATTTGCTGTTGTATAGTATAAGAGCATATATACTTACCCAGCTATGATTAATGTGAGCGCAACAACCAATAATAGTAACTGGTAAGCCTTAGGTCTCAATGGGATTTTCCTTCCGGGAGGTAGATTGTGTCGCTCCAACCACGCAAACTGAGGTTCGAGCAGCAGTACAAAACCTAAGAGAAAGCCAGTGAGAAATTCCCCAATATGTGCAAAGTTATCTACATGCGGGATTATTCCGAGGGCCAAGTTGATCGCGATCATGACTAAAAGAGTTATTAAAGCTCCAGCCTGTAGAAGTAAGTCGGAAAAAATCAGCCTCCAAACAACTTACTGATGAGCCTCGGAAAGGAAATGAGAGAAAGAAAAGATAAACCTTGTGTGTGTATAAGGTCCAGTTAGTGAGAAGCTCCAACAGCATTGCTCCAAGAAGACCGAATAAAGCACCAGAAGCACCTACAGAGATAATGAGATGAATTGATGGTGCAAACTTTTCATGCTTCTTTTAATGGTTTCCAAGTCTTTTCCAGTCAACAAATTCTCACAGAGATAAAATATTACAAAATACAAATTCACATAAATCTGATCTTGCTGCGAGTGTATGTAATATGGAGTTTACACTTGGTCAGTACCCCTGTCCGTGAAGGTATACATACATCTCTTATATATGATATTTGGAATGTCATTTGACAAAAAGCAGGAAAACAAAATATACGGGCTCAGATTTACTCAGCAATAAAAGTTAAAAATGCTCCAACTCCATCCTGCAGAAAAATAACACAGGGAAAAAAAAAAGAGGTGCCACATATAATCCTAATCCATATTTGAAATAAATAGTACCAAACAGATTTATAATCTATATAGCAAATAAATAGTGCCAACTGGTTGCCTACATAATAGACCATCCAAAGATTGTGCACTAATCATAACCACTCCACACTCTTACTTTTAATGAGGAAAATATATGTCTATTAACCCCATGTCACAATAAAAGAAGCAAAAGCATCATAGCCCGAAAAAGAAAACAAAAAACAAAAAACCACAAAACAAAAGTCAATTACAAAACTAAAAATAACAAAGAAACCTAAAAGATAATATGTGAAAGCACACATACATCAGCATTTTGCATTTTTGTTCCAAAGACAAATACATAAAAACGTGAAATTAGTAAATCAGGAGAAGCACAAGAGCAGTTGACAACTATATACAACATTGTGTAGCAACAAAACCTTAGTAAGTTAACCTAAAAAAGAAACAATATATTGGTGGTCTTACGAAAAATATTCCGAACTTCTCCCAACAATATCATTCAGTTTTATTTTACGGAAATCATGCAAAATAAATAAAAGTAAAAGAGAATAAGACATATATAGAAGCAACACATATATAACAGCACATGATGAAACATATATAATATTCATAACGTTCCAAAAGAGCGATCTTAATTAGTATCTCAGACTACTGCTGCAAAGAGCTTTGAGAAAAGGTAGCTAAGCAGAATACCTAAAAACAATATTAATTAGAGCTTTAGAATACTCAACCTATAAAAGAGTGAGCGAAGCACTAGCTAAGCCAGCGAAGGCTTAAATTATTGCCTATCACAACCTATACTTCAATATAGATAGCTAATAACAGTACGCCCTTTGTAGAAAGCAAAATTTTTGTCAAATTTGTAATTATAAATGAGACAGGATCAGCATAAACGATCTCATTCATGTATATAATAGGTATATACTACACATCATATGATGTATGAAGAGATAACATAGAATATACTTTTTAATATAGATATCAAATAATTTTAAATTGTATCATTTGAAATAAAAGTAATAATCATAAACCGTTAATGCTGCCCATTAATTTTACGACTATAGTTTTATGAGAAATCCGGACATGTATATATCTGTGTGTGTGTGTGAAGGTGCAACATAACCAAATTAAGAACATGGTGCATACCATTCAATTGCAATATAATATGCTTTTTTATATGATTTAAAAAACAATGGCAAGCTCGAGATGGCATTATTTATGTATTATAAATGCTTTGGCACTAAAGCTAATATCAAAGAACCGACTCTCTAAAACATCAGTTGGCTCAAATGCATCATATTGTAGATCTAAACAAAGATCGAGAGAGAAATGGATAAGGAATGATTACCTTGTAGTGTGTACATAGGATTCAGAGCAGAAGCTGCTAGGTGAGGGATTTAGAAAGGGCGCCCAAAAAGAAGGGGGTGAGCTCGATCGACAACAGGTTGGAGGGGATAGTGTCGAACCGTAAATCCCTCACAGCATCCGTCAAGGCCTCAAAGAGTGCGGTATCGAAGGCGAAGTAGTAAAAGAAGAGCCATTAAAATAGTCAATACGATTATTTTATTTGCGAAGAAACAGAATGACAAAATTGTAAGGTAATCTAACTCATAAATAGATTAAATAAATAAAAAAATATTTTATAACGAACAATATACACAATAAAATGCAATAATAGCAATTCTAAAAAGGTTGCTTGCAACCAGGCAACATCATTTTATTATTCCAATTCCAAGAGACAAATTGATGAAAACAGGGAAAGTGTTTCAAAACAAATAATTAGAACCATAGATACAAATCGCAACAAATTATGAATTGTTTGGCTATTTTTTTTTTGTTTCCTTTCCATTATGTGTTTGTTTGTCTACCTTTCTAAATCACACCTAAAGATACCCAAAAAACACAAACCCTTTAGGGTTGCAATTGCTTTGGATCTGCAAAATATAGAAAGCAAACAATCTAGCTTTAGAATATTGTCCATTTTTTTTTTTTGCTTTTATGTCTATTGAATAACTCATAAGTAAACTGGTATTTTTCAGCATGGTATTGATTACTGTATTCTCACAGTGGAGACCCAAGTTTTTCCGAGTAAATTGACCAAGCATAGACTTCAAAGTTCCAAGGGCCTCAGTAGCAACCTATGGAATATGATCTAAATTTTACTTAAAACAGTAAGAGCTGTATAAAATCCAAATAAATCGTTACATATTTCTTCTTACACCAATGTTTGGAAGCTACAATAAATGAAGCTTCTTTTGCAGAAAATAGAAGTAATATTTGTAGAATAAGATTTTTAAAAGCAAATTAAAGGATTTATGCTTCTTTACTTACATACTTAAAACCTAATAATCTATAGTAAAGTAACTTCTATTAGTTCACAGAAAATATAAGGTTCTGCTGTGAAATAGAATATACCATCGAAATTCCACCCCAACTATCATTCTTTCGTTACGATATCGCGTATCACCCAATACTCTATTAGACTTTCCCTTGAACCCTGAATCATGAAAAAAAGTAAGTACATTAAAATAATTTCTAATTTTTTTACCCAACAATAAAAAAAAAATAAAATTTAGTTGAACTTCAATTTAATTTGAAAAAATACTTCAAAATAAATTTAATTTAATTTTTCTCATCTAAATTCCATGGACTTCTATGTAGATTGGTCTTTAAATCTAAAAATATATAGAGATTCGTTAAACTTAGACACCTCACCTTGACTTCTTTTTTATCTTATTTTTCGTCAGGAGGAAGAACTAATCATCTAGATCCTCTCATGTATAGCAATTCTTACATCTTGATGATTGAAAGATTGAAATTATGCTACCAAGCAACTAAGAGGTAAAAAATAGCATAGCAAGCTCGGTAATGAAAAGCAAACGCTTTGAGAAAAAAGACCACAAAATTTCATCAAAATCTACCAGCGAAAAAAAGAAAAGCAAAAGTCAAACTGCACTTTCAAACTAAAAGCATAATAGTTGCTCTCTTCAATGTTCCACTTATGTCGGGGGCTCTTTTAGTTTCAAAAATAAGTTTGAATCGACAATCCCTGAGCTTGATTTTTTAAAAAATTAACACTTTTTTGTGATGGGTAAAGTATCAAAATATAATATAAACAATAGTGCTAATAAAGAATAACGTACAATTAACCAAAGCAAGTGTGATGAATGAACGAAATATCTAAAGACAATTATTTTGGTCAAACAAACAAAAAACAGACAGTAAATAATTATATAGAGTAAATGATAGAGGCTCACATATACTTTTACTTAATCACAATGATATATACCCATAAATCGGCTCCTCCCTTCCCAAAACCTTTTAAGAGTAAATGGCTGCAACGGTTGCCTTAGGCCATCCAAGCTGCTTTGCCATAAAACTCTTATATTGTATATCAAAATTCTAAAAAATGAGAGGGATTCGAATTTATATTAACCTTACTAAATAGGGAAGCTTCCAAAATCAGCATTGTTCAAGGAAGAAACATTTTTATCATCATAGCCTCTTATACCTTAACAATCAAAACCTAATACACAGGACGCATAATTGACCCATGAGTGTCAATTGCCATTGACGCATAAGAGTCAATCAGCATTTCATCGAAAAAGCTTATGAATAGATTCGAATCACTCAATCGAGAAAACCTATCATTTTGGTTCATCCTGAAAATTCAAATAATAAAGATGGATTAATATTGGATAAAAATTGAGAAAACATAAACAATTTTGTATTTTTAAAACAATAATAGAATTTTCACATTGTGACTATTCATAGTATTCTAAGTGTTCGACTTTAGTAATGGAATGCATGTAGTTTCTCTTAGTTGTGATATACTTAGTCTCATTGTTAAATTTATGGTTTCCGCGATTTGATTTTGGTACAGAAATCCAAAGAGTACATGTATTCTACGAATTAGTTTTGAGATTACATTTCTTCGAATATTTTAAGATAAAAGTATATATGTTTTTACATTTTCTAATGGGCATGAATACATTTTAATCAATTAACTCTATTACAGTTTGTGTATACAATAACTGAACAAAATGATACAACATAAGTGCGCTTTTCTGTAGATTTCACCTCTTGATGCATAATTTTGACATCCGTATTCGCACCCGATCGATTCTAGTGTCAAATTCGATCGGAGTTTATCCTAACCATTTTCACCCGTAAGTTTAGACCATCCAACGAAAAAAATTAGACCTAGTCATGAAACTCTTTTACTTTTTATAATAAATACAACAGTACCTTGCCCTTTGCAGTAACTCCCAATGCAGAGGACCAGTAGTCATGTTGAACGCCCCAGGATACCATAGCAAATGAGCACCTGCAATAAACATGTTTCTTTCGGCGATGAGTGATGAGTGAATGGTCACCGTTGTATGCAACTAATTCAGATGTTAGGGCAAAAAAAGAAAAAACAAATGATAATGCAATATAATAAATTAAGCACCCAAGATGTGGGTTAAGGTTTGAGAGGCAGACAAAGAAGAAAGTGAAGAGGTACGGCATCGAGCTGCCCCTCCTCGCACGAAGTCTGCGATGGTTGCGGCGACGAAGGAGGAGAAGAGAGGAGGGCTTAGTGGCGGCGTCTTAATCGCACCGGCACGGTGGCGCAGGGAGCAAGGAGGGAGGAGGCTGGGATGAGATGGAGTATGGAGAAGAGGAAGCAGTCACGGAGGCAGTCAGCGGGAGCCGTACGGGGGTATGGGTAATTGAAAGGGGGCGTCCGACAGTAAGGGAAAAAAAATGGAAGGTGAGAGAGAGAGAGAGAGAGAGAGAGAGAGAGAGAGAGAGAGAGAGGAAGGGAGTGGGTGGTGATGGTAACAGGTGAAGATGGGACTATGGGAGAGAGGGAGAGGAAGAGGGAGAGGGAGTCGGTAAGATATTTAGAGAAAAAAAAAAAATGAGAGAGAGATTTAATTTAAAATATAAATTAAAATATCAAAATTAAAATAAAGAATTTAAGTTTGAAATCAAAAAATAAATTTAATTTAAAATTTAAATTTAAATTTAAGATATAAAATTTAAATTTAAAATCTTTAACATTAGATCCAAATTTTAATTTTTGTTCAAAAATTTTAATTTAAATAGCAAAGATTCTATATTTCTAGATACGTGGACCCACAACAAGGTTTAAAGTCTCGACGCTATCGGCATGCGTACGCGGGGGGGGGTCTCGGACTCCCCTGTGTCCGCGCACGCCCGCGCGGCGCTGGCCGCACGAGACAAAACGGCAACGTGTGAGGGTGCGCGGCACGTGCCGTGCCGCACGAACGCTTTGTTTTTTCTTTTGCTTTTTGGGTTTGTTTTTTTTGTTTTGTCTTTTTGCAATTGTTGGTTTACTTTTTGCACTGTAAGATGCTTTGGGGTTGTCTTTTTATTGGATGGGGGCATTTCACTATTGCTGTCATCTTTTTCAAATTTTTTTTTTTTGAACAGATTAACTTTTTTTTTTAATTTAACTTATTATTTATCTGATCCATATGTCGGCCCGAGCCCTCCGCTTCCACCACTGACATCCATTTTTTCTTCACAAAATATTTTATCAAAAAATGTCGCACCGCGAAACTTTCGATGAATCAAAGAAACAAAAATCGATTTCCTAAACAAATTTTGATCAGATATTTTTAAAAAGAATAAAAGAATAAAAAATATAGATGTAATATTGGGAATATACGAATTTCTCACAATACAGCAATACTTATATCAACATTATCAAATAAATCTTGTATGTACAGATAACAATATGCCATATGATCAAGCGCGACAATCTATATGGAATTAAGCAGTCATCTCAATGTAAAGATGTAAATTTAAATAATTATTGTACTTGTGAATTTTATTATTATATTTTAATTTCTATTCTACATCAGATATAGCTGTACTTTACTTACAAAAAGTTTTCATGCATGTTAATTGATGAGTATAGTAAGGTATACATAGTAAATATTCATAATTATTTTGTTTAAACCTTTCAAAATAATATTATAAGAGTTTATTGGAATCAAAAAAATTAAAATAAGTCCGTGCCAAAGCGTGCCAGTAGGAGGTCATGCGTATCTATCGGCACGCAAGCGTGCTTGTGCGGTACCGTGCCAGGGGCATAACGGCATGCCCCCATGCCACGGCACTTTAAACCTTGGCCCACAATCCATCAAAGTAAAAAAAGATTCGATATTTAAAATTTAAAATTCAATTTAAATTTAAATTTTAGATTTAAAATTTTATTTTTTTATATATTATAAAATAAAAAAGTTAGAAAAGGAAAAAAAATGAAAAGCTAAAGAGAGAGAGAGAGAGAGAGAGAGAGGAGTGGTTATTCACAACGTTTGCTTTTGAGGGAGCCATACTGGAGGTATGGGCAATTGAAAGGGGGCGTCAGACAGCGAGGAAAAAAAAAAATGAAGGTGAGAGAGTGAGAGAGAGAGAGGGATATATGGGCTCGCATTAGCGCCAGCTCGCATCGGCGCCAGCTCGCGCCTGCCAGTGTTTTAAAAGGTGCGCCTCGGGCGCACGCCTAGGCGCCTAGGCGCTAGGCGAGATAGCTCGCGCCTAGGCAGCTCCTAGGCGGGCGACCTCGCCCAGGCGCGCGCCTCTTGCGCCCAGGCGCTCGCCTTGAGCGAGGCGCAAGGCGCGTGCGATGCCAAAAAAAAAAAGAAGCTGATGGGTTGGACTTCGGATCCAACATCCAATTAACCCGTTAACCCGTTTGTCACGCCCCGGATTACACGTTCCCCGGGCACGCCGACAAATCCGCCGTATACAAAGAATTTTCCCTGTATACGAAGCGATAGCTGTACCTGTAAATCAAACACTACTACGAACAGTAGTAGAGAGCTGCTAGAGAAAACAGAAGCTAAATAAAACAGAGTTTCATATACATAGTTCAGATCCATAATACAGAGCTACTCGCACTGGCGAGTTAAGTCTGCTATGTACATAAACTCGAAACAAAACATCTACCTGCAGTAGGGCACCTCTAGCTCAGCACGTCGGGTAGGGCTCTAACTCGCGACGCCCTTGCCTCGATCCTGATCCACGGGCGGTGCAGCAACCGGAACCTGTGGCTCTGCAAAAACATAGGTAACAACTGGGCGTGAGAACTACTGTAAAAACAAGTAGTCCTCAGTGGGTACCGCCCAAAACAACATCGGTCACCCACTAAGTCTACAGAAGGGAGCAAGGATAGAAGAAAAGCAGAAAGCATACTCTACCGCTATCATCCACTACACTATCATGCTCTACACTAACCAACTGTAGGAAATGTCAAATCTGACCCAATCCAATCGGGACTGTAAGCATACCCGTCCCCGGGACTGTGAATACACCCGTCCTTGCCCCGTTGCGACTATCGGGCTCTATCCACACTAACTGGTCCGTGGAGAGCAAGTCCAACTGGCATGAGCGACACCAACGCAAAAGCACAAGCCTGACTCCGGAGTGGCACTCGTGGGCGCTACCCAACCGAGTATGCAGCGTATCTCTGTCGAGCTCAATCAGGCTCCAACTAGCCATAGTCAAGTAATCGACTCAAACTGATCTAACAACCAATAGGTAACGTGCCCTCGGCACAATCTGACGCCAAAAAGGCGATACGGGTCCACCGTCAACTCTGACGGCACCCAACAGTCCGAAACGACCTGAACGACCCTGTAAAAATCCACTCGGCGAACCAGCACGAGTGTAAATACATTCTAAACTACCTGGGGTACTCGTCTCGAAGAAACTGCGACAGTACAATTTTCCAACGGCTCCTAGAGCTAAATCAGGTAGTTAAAACTGGTGACAGGTCCAAATCGCAGGTTTTCTCCTAATTCAATTTCCAAGTCCAACATGTATAATCTATTTACTTTATAAAACATGCTCCAAAATTCGGATTTCACAATCTACATATAGTCCATGAATTTGAGCTAACCTTAATTACCGAAATCAAGATCTATACATGTCGACCAATAAGAACTTAGGAGTAAAGCCGATGTAACCCACCTCGAAAGCTATCCCCTGGCAGCGAACGAAGCCTCGAACCAGGACAACCTCTGCTGGATCAACTAGGGACCTCCAAGTCCGGTGGACGAGCTAACGCCAATCTAAACAACAAAATTTCTCAATTCAGTCCAAAATCCACAGCAGCAGAGAAGAGAAGGATTTCGACCAAGCTAACCTTCACCAAAATTCGTAAGTAAGGGCTTCATGGATTCCTCTCGAAGTCCCGAATCCAACGAGCCAAGTCCCGTCGCAATCCGATGCTCCTACGTCGAGAACGAGTCAAAATACAAACAGTCGACGGTGAAATTTAGCAAACAACGTCTCATCGAGTTGAAGTAGTAAGAACTTGCCCAAAAATCCAAAGAAATGCTGAATACTCACCTCGACAACACCGAGCACCGCTGCGACAGCAAAACGGCAAAAATCTCCGCTCGCCCGGCCTCCTCGTGCTACCACGGTGTCAAACACTTGCTCGAACGGTTCCGCGACGCGACGTCGGCGACGGATTCTCCAACCGAGCTCTCCCCGGTCGAACCAAGCTAGAGAGAGAGAGGAAGAAGGAGCAGCAAGAACACTCCCCCTCAGAGCTCTACGCCTGTAAATAGAAGTAGGTGGGGTGGTGATACAAACGAGGGAGAGAAAAGACCAAAACACCCTCTCACCTACCCTCTTGTACCGGTACACGGGCTCTTATACCGGTACAAGAGCCAACCCGAGAGCAGCTAAATCTGTGCGCGTAGCTTGTACCGGTACAGAAAACCCTTGTACCGGTACAGCAAGCATTCCCTGCGCTGGTTGTACCGGTACAGAATCATCTTGTACCGGTACAGCAAGCAGAAAAATTTGCTATTTTGCAGATTCCTTTGCGATAAGCTGCATTCGCGTCGCACGGAGTCCGTTTTACGTCTATTTGACGCCAACGCGACTCGGGCTTGTCCCGACACTTTCCAGAGCTGTCGACAAGCCTCCACAGTCAAACACCAGGGATCTCACACCGTTAAGTGTAAAAAAAAAAGAAAAAGAAAAAAGAGAAACCCGTTAACCCGTTAAGTGTAAAAAAAAAGAAAAAGAAAAAAGAGAAACCCGTTAACCCGTTAACCCGTTAAGTGTAAAAGTTGAACGAGCTCTCTCCCTGAGTCCTCCGCTCGAGCTCCCTCCTTGAGTCCTCCGCTCGAGCAACTATCCGCTCACTCTCTCTCTCTCTGTCGCTGGCTCTCCACGGCTCGAGCAAGCAGCCAAGCGGCCCAAGGATCACCTCTCTCTCTCTCTTGCTCGCTCACTCTCTGAGGGTCAACCCCGAGCAAGCAGCCAAGCATAACCTCTCTCTCTCTTTCTTGCGTGCTCTTGGAGGTGCGATCTCTTCCCTTCTCACATTGGTTTTTAATTTCTCTTCCTCTCTCACTCTACAGTCTCTACCTCTCACCTTCTTTTTTTTCTTGTAAACACTAAAACAGAGAAAGCCCCTTTTTCTTGTAAACACTAAACAGAGAAAGGGCTTTCTCTGTTTTTTTTAAATAGTAAATACACACACTCTATCTCTCTCTCTGTTTTCTATTTTTTTTTTCTTTTTTGTATAAATAGTAAACACTTGGCTTTCTCTATATATATATATATATATTTTGTAAACTGTTATCTTTTTTTTTTTTTAACAGTAAAGCCTTGTGCCCCAAAAAAACAAAACTATTAAAAAGACATTGATCGAGATATGTTTTAAGTTGTTATAGGGCTTCATAAGATCAGATAGAAGACATTGATCGAGAATGAGTTTAATAATTTCTCTTGAAAAGAAGAATTTATCGAACCATTTAAAAAATTTTAGAAAATCTACTTGTCAAAACTAAAAGTTTAGGAGCCTACTTGCGTTGTTTGGAAGCGAAAAATCAAAAACTGAAGAGTAAAGAGTTTATGAGTAAACACTTGGCTTTCTCTATTTTTTTTTAAAACTGTTTTCTGTTTTTTTAAATAGTAAAGATTGTTTTTTTCTTTTTTAAAAGAGAAAACACTCTATTTTCTCTATTTTTTCTATTTTTTTTTGGTGAACAGTACACACATCTCTCATTCTCTCTATGCTTAATTTTTTTTTAACAGTAACTTCAATGACAATAAGTAAATATTGTCATTGAAAACGACTAGTAAAAATTATATTTTTGTTGAATTAGAAATTTTGCTGAAACATTGCTTATTTTTTAGATTTCTTTTTCATATTTGTGGAGTGCCAACTTGATGTTGAATTTCTTGAATGGATTCGGAAGCATCCAAAAGAGACCCTGCATGGAAGTATGTACATTTAGTAGATCAAAAAAATAAAAATGATCTTGCATTTAATTTTTGTCAAAAAGTAGCAAAAGGAGGAATTTACCGAGCAAACAGCATATTGTTGGAGGCTTTTGAAATGCAAAAGCGTGCTCCAGATGTCCACCACATGTGAAGGAGGAAATCAAAGACTCTATGATTAAAAAAATATCAGAGAAGGAGCAAAATGATTTCATACCTGACTTTGAAGATATAGATAACTTAAATGACGATGACGAGGAAAATGATGTTGAAGAATTGAACTCTAAAGGAAAAAGAATGCAAAGCAAAAGTAGCGGCTGTAGCATTGGTAGTAGTAAAAGTGCAAAAAAAAACTAAACAAAAGGATTGGATTTGTATTTGTATTTCAATTCTAATGCAGAGAAGGTAGTTCAAAATAAAAAAGATGGAAAATTGAAGCAAGCTACTATCAACGAAGTTTGTAGGAAGGAGTTGAGAGAAAAAGCTTGCAGAGATCTAGCAAAATGGTTTTATGATGCTGAAGTACCTTTCAACGCTGCTACTTATAATAGCTTTACTGTGGTAATTGAGTCCATTGGACGATTCGGCCCTGGCATGAAACCACCTTCTATGTATGAATTATGAGTTCCTTTTCTCCAAAAAGAGGTTCAAGAAACGAAGAAATCACTGAAAGGTTGTATGGAGGAATGGGCAAAGACTGGATGTACTATAATGTGCGATGGATGGAAGGACAGAAAGGAAAGGACTCTTATAAACTTTTTTGTAAATTCTCTGATGGGCACTGTGTTTATTGAATCTATTGATGCCTCCAATTACACGAAAACTGGCGAAGAGATGTTTAAGTTATTAGATAGTATGGTAGAGCGTATTGGGGAGGTTAATGTCATTCAAATCGTGACCGATAGTGCATCAAATAATGTCTTAGCCGGTAAGAAATCCTACAAATTTTTTATATTATTTGATACGTAATTTTATATTATTTGGTGGAATATTTGTTTAACTTGAAATATATGTGAATTTTTAATAGGAAAATTGTTGGAAGCAAAGCGACCACATTTGTATTGGTCACCTTGTGCCGCCCATTGCATTGATTTAATACTTGAGGACATTGGGAAAATGCCCGAGGTGCATAGAACATTGAAAAGGGCAACGACACTCAATAGTTATATTTATACCCGCACCGGCGTAGTCAACATGATGAGACGTTTCACAAGCCAAAGAGAGTTGCTTAGACCTGGCGTTACAAGATTTGCAACGGCCTTTCTTACCCTTCAACGGCTACATAAGCAAAAGAGCAACTTGAGAAAAATGTTCACATCGGATGATTGGACCAAGAGTAAATGGGCAAAGGAACAAGCGGGCTGTCACGCCCCGGGGCTCAGCGGAAGCCTATCCGGCACGTGTCCAGACCCGCCATACGTCTAAAACATATAAGGCGTCTACAAAATTTTGATAAATGAAACAGTAATACAAGAGATCTAGTGATATCAGAGCATTGTACAACTAGTTCTATAACAAGAAAAAGGACATAAAGCTGAAAATTCACTAAATAAAAACATAGAGTAAGTACAATAGGAACCCCATAACAAATGCTAAATGAAGCATAAGGTGGTCTCTCTATATATGGTACAGAACCTCTCCCTCTCAAAACACAAAAAGAAGAGGAGTAACCACCTAGCGCGAAAGAACTCTCCACGAGCTAGCTAAGCGACACCCTTGCCGCGATCCCGTGCCTCCGCCGGTGCCGAAGGCTCTGAAAGGAAAACATAGAAACAGGGGGATGAGAACTATTAAATAATAGTTCCCAGTGGGCAATTACTGACTTCAGTAAAATGCACCACTAGGCCCGAGACTGTAAAAGAGGGTCAGTGTACAACTATAACAAAAGCAATAAATGCACTGTAAATAAATAAATAAACGAGTACCCAATAATCATGATATCTCTACTTAGCATGATTTGCATAAGTAAGAAAGCAACTACTAGATATATACACATGAATATCCAACATGTAATGCATGAATATGCTACTACCCAAAGTCCACAATGTAATAGTAAAGATGTCATTGTTTACTATCCTAGTCAATGTTCACTTGTCACTTTATCTGTTTAAAGTTCAGCTCTGATAAAACCCACCCGAAGGCTGTCTGGCATAAGACCCACCCGAAGGCTGTCTGGCTTTGCCCCGCCTAATGGCCCCGTGGTAGTCAACATTCCCACTCTAGGAATGAGCCTTTCCCACGGCAATCCACTTCGGCGCCCAATCCCGCATGGCGAACGTATCGCAAGGCCAACTCCGGAGTGCCGGCTTGTAGGGAGCGACCCTCACAAGCATGTGCGAATGAGCACAATGGCAAGTATGCTATCAGTATGTCTCAAGTACCAAGTCCTCATGTCTACAACATGGAATATGTCACAACTCACACATAGGCCTATCTCTATATCATCATGTCTAAAATATGAAAATAATAGATGCTCATGGCCTATCTCTCTGTCTCAATACAATAGTCTCATAATGTGCTAGTCTAAGTGCCCCTTTATGATACTTTCGTTTACTAAGTCCAAGCTTAACCCAAAGGTTCATGAATGCTTAATTAAGTCATTCTAAACACATAGAACATGATTCTAAACGTCTAGCATGAGCACCACCCAAATGCATGCAACAACACCCACAATGCTCTACTATATAGAGTGCAAATTTTCATCGTACATAATGCATGCATATTAAGTACCCTAAAATTCTCATAGATCATATTTAGCATGAAAATGCATTCAAAAATAGTATACGAAAAGTTTAGGAAGCTTAGGGGCCATTTCGCCCCGTTTTCATGAAGCCAAACCCACCGATGACAGCGAAACTCTTCGTTTGCCTCGACGAAGGTGTCCTCTAGCCTCCTAGTACCCTAGAGGTATGAGAACAAGTGTCACCTAATCGAAACGAACGACGCTAAGTTCAATCAATAAGCTAATCAAGCATAGGTGGGAAAAACTCACCTCTAGTGCAAAAATCTCCTCTAAAGCTCCAAAAGAGGGCTAGAGCCTTTCCAATCCAACCAAAAGGAAACCTCTAATCCCAATAATCTAGCTCCAAAAGCCCTAGAACGAAAATGCCCAAATAAATCTTAAATTCCCATTTCTAGGGTTTAATCTCACAAAAACCTCAAATCAAGGATCAAAAGGGAGAAATCAAGTCTCTAACCTCTCAAGAAGCTCCAAACTTAGCTCCAATCCAAGTGACGTTGAAGATCTCCGCAGCCACTAGCTCCTCTCCAAGCTCTAAGCCATCAACAATGGTGGAGAAGCCACCAAGATGCAAATAGAGGAGAGGAAACCCAATAAAAACCAAGCAAAAGGAGTAAAAATGCAAAGAAAGGGAGAGAGAGCTCCTCCTACCTCAACTCCTGCTGGTCTCAGCACAGGGGAGGCCCTAAGGGGCGTGGGGTGCACTTATAGAAGTGCTACAATAGCAAAAACGCCCCTGCAGACCAAACTGCACGAAAACTGCCCCCTTGTACCGGTACACGGGCCCCTGTACCGGTACAAGGCCCACGAAAATACAAACCCGAGGCTCGGGTTGCGGGGTCTGCGGCTCTGTATCGGTACAAGCCCGATGGCTGTACCGGTACAACCATCAACCCTTGTACCGGTACAAGGCCAGTCTTGTTCCGGTACAAGCCCTGCTGCAGGCTACCCGAGAGCTGTCCAAAAATTCCGATTTTGGAATTTTGGTGCCAAGTCCTACTCCAACATCCTCGGGATGCGTGCCAGGGGTCGGGACACTATCAACGACCCTCCAAAAACTGTGGAAAGGCTCCACACACAGATCAAACACTCGAATCTTGCAATTTGCTAAGATCCAGTGTATTACATTCACCCCTCCTAAAAAGGAGTTTCGTCCGCGAAACTCGAAAGCAAAAGCATACCTCAAGGCTCCATCTGAAAAAGATGGGGATAGCGCTCCTGCAGCGCACTCTCTAGCTCCCACGTGGCCTCCCGCTCCCCGTGGTTGCTCCAAAGGACCTTCACATACGGAATATCCCGATTCCGCAGCTTCTTCACCTCGCGAGCCAAAATCTTCACTGGTTGCTCCTCGAAGCTCAAATCCTCACGCAGCTCCACTGGTACAGCATCCAAAACATGAGCTGGATCATGAATGTACCTCCGAAGGACCGATACATGAAAGACGTTGTGTACGCCCGATAGGTTCGGTGGTAGAGCAAGTCGATACGCTACCGGACCTACACGCTCCAAGATCTCATACGGTCCAATGAAACGGGGGCTCAACTTTCCCCGAATCCCGAATCTCTTGATTCCTCTAGTCGGCGAGACCTTCAAGAACACATGGTCTCCAACTTGGAACTCCAAGTCTCGCCGTCGTCGATCGGCGTAGCTCCTCTGTCTACTCTGCGCCGTCAAAAGTCGCTCCCGAGCAATTCGAACCTTGTCCTCAGCTTCCTGGAGCACA
The DNA here is from genome assembly GCF_001540865.1 of Ananas comosus. Classification (NCBI taxonomy): domain Eukaryota; kingdom Viridiplantae; phylum Streptophyta; class Magnoliopsida; order Poales; family Bromeliaceae; genus Ananas; species Ananas comosus. The sequence continues at coordinate 2,964,301 of NC_033644.1, read as the reverse complement.
TCAGGGCCTAGAGCCAAACTCTCGCCGACTTCACTCCAATGAAGTGGCGATCTGCACTTCCGTCCATAAAGTGCTTCGAAGGGCGCCATCTTGATGCTTGCTTGATAACTGTTGTTATAAGCAAACTCCGCCATAGGTAGATGCTGCGACCATCCTCCCTGGAAGTCTATCACACAAGCCCGGAGCATATCCTCTAAAGTCTGAATAGTGCGCTCCGACTGTCCATCACTCTGCGGGTGGAATGCTGTACTGAAATCCAATCGGGTGCCTAAGGCGTCCTGTAGACTCCTCCAAAAGTGAGACACGAAGCGCGTGTCGCGATCAGATACAATCGATGTAGGCACTCCATGAAGTCGCACAATCTCATCAAGGTACACTTGTGCGAGCTTCTCTCCGGTCCAAGTCGTATGAATAGGTATGAAGTGCGCCGACTTCGTCAACCTATCCACGATCACCCAAATAGCGTCATGCCCCGCCTGTGAGCGTGGCAATCCTGTCACAAAGTCCATGGTGATCTTCTCCCACTTCCACACGGGAATAGGCAAACTCTGAAGTTTTCCCGCGGGAACTCGGTGCTCAGCCTTTACTTGTTGGCAAGTTAAGCATCTAGCGACAAACTCGCCAACATCCTTTTTCATCCCAGGCCACCAATAGAGCAACTTTAAGTCCTTATACATCTTGGTGCCACCCGGATGTATAGCATAGGGCGCCCAGTGCGCTTCTTGAAGAATGTCTTCTTTAATCCCCGAATCCGCGGGTACACAAATCTGCCCATGGAAACGCATCACTCCCTGATCATCCAAAAGGAAGTCGCCGGTGCAACCATCAACCATTTTACCTCTAATCTTTTGCAATCCCAAATCGGAAACTTGCTTCTCTTTGATTCTATACAAAAAAGTAGGTTGCACTACAAAAGTCATCAATCTCAAGGGTGTGTCAGGAGTCACTATCTCCAACTCCAACCGCTTCATCTGCTCGATCAACTGCGGTTGAGTCACAACATGTATCGCTAAGTTTTCCATCGATTTCCTACTTAGCGCATGAGCCACCACGTTAGCCTTCCCTGGGTGGTACAAAATAGTCAGATTATAATCCTTGAGCAGCTCCAACCATCTACGCTGTCTCAAGTTCAACTCCTTCTGAGTGAATAAGTATTTCAAGCTCTTGTGATCCGTGTACACTTCACACCGCTCGCCATAAAGATAGTGACGCCATAGCTTCAATGCAAAGACTACGGCCGTCAATTCCAAATCATGTGTAGGATAATTCCTTTCATATTCCTTCAATTGGCGAGAAGCATACGCGATCACCTTGCAATCCTGCATCAAAACGCAACCCAATCCATTAAAAGAAGCATCACTATAAACCACATACCCCGCGCCGGCGACTGGCAGGGTTAGGATCGGGGCGGTAGTCAATCTTTGCTTCAACTCTTGGAAGCTCCTTTCACACGCATCATTCCAAATGAACTTAACACCCTTGTGCGTGAGCCTCGTGAGGGGAGTAGATAACCTTGCAAATCCCTCAACAAACCGTCGATAGTAGCCGGCCAAGCCAAGAAAGCTCCGTATCTCCGTGACGCTCGTCGGCCTTGGCCAATCCTTGATAGCTTCAATTTTTTTCGGGTCCACGGCGATGCCTGATCCTGAAATCAAATGTCCAAGGAATGCCACCTCTCGAAGCCAAAATTCACATTTCTTCAACTTGGCGTAGAGCTCCTTTTTTCGAAGTACTTGGAGTACAATCCTCAAATGCTCCTCGTGATCTGCATCACTCCGGGAATAAACCAAGATGTCGTCGATGAACACCACGACGAACCTATCCAGATAAGGCTTAAAGACACGGTTCATAAGATCCATAAAAGCTGCCGGGGCATTAGTAAGCCCAAACGGCATAATAATGAACTCATAGTGTCCATACCGTGTTCTAAAAGCCGTCTTCGAAACATCCTCGGGCTTAATCTTTAACTGGTGGTATCCCGACTGTAAGTCTATCTTGGAATACACACACGATCCCTGAAGCTGATCAAATAAGTCGTCAATCCTCGGCAACGGATACTTATTCTTGATCGTGACTTTATTGAGCTCACGATAATCCACACATAAGCGAAGCGATCCGTCCTTTTTCTTGACGAACAAAACTGGAGCTCCCCAAGGCGAGACGCTCGGCCGAATGAAGCCTCTGTCGAGAAGATCCTGTAGCTGTGCCCTCAGCTCCTTCAACTCCGCTGGTGCCATCCTATAGAGTGCCTTTGAGATTGGGGTAGTCCCAGGGACGAGATCTACCACAAACTCAATCTCCCTATCAGGAGGCATACCCGATAGTTCAGCTGGAAACACATCCTGAAACTCCCGCACCACCGGGATATCCTCAAGCCTAGGCGTATCATAAACGCCCCTCAACACAACACTAGCCAAAAAGGCTACACAGTGTAATACACTGAACTTTCGCAAATTGCAGAGTTCGAGTGTGTGGAATGAAGTGTGGAACTATTCTACATGTTCTAAATGACTTGGACAAGTTTTTGAATAAGTTAGAGAGTGATTGGAGGGTTAAAAGCGAGAAAGTGCATTGAAATCGCGAAATTGGCATTTTCTGCATTGGTGTACCGGTACAAGCATAATGCTGTACCGGTACAGCAAGCAGCAGCAGCTGCAGCTGCGTGGCAGCAGGGTTGTTTTGGTCTTTCCACATCCTTTACTCATCCCTATCCTCCCAGCTCGACCCCTGGACCTCTTCAGAAGTTGCTGGAGCTCAGGAGAGAGTCTTCCATCTTCTCTCTTTNTGAATGGTAAGATAGGAGCACCTATTGTTGTTCGGTTTAACGATGATCATAGTACTTAGGTATCATGAAATTGTTGTACATTGGTATATCTCACTTGTTCAGTGCTTAGAAAGTAATGACAGATAGTATAGGCTATACTAGATGTGAAGTTACGTACAGCGTACTTGATATGTATATAAGTGTACTTATTCCTTATTGAAGTTGAGTCTACAGTTTCTTCTGTATCTCCCTTAAGTGGGTAAAGCCCTTCCAGGCTGGGTGGATAATACTTCAAGTTAGGTCGGTGTTCTTCAGGGCTTTGAGATGAGTTGCCTCAGGGTTGAGACGACTTTTGCTTTGTGCCTTCCGCGCAGTTTGATGCTGGCTTTACAGGTTAAAGCCGTGTGTAACATAAATCATGTTTCGTTATCGAATTTAAGGATAAAAAAAAACCGAGTCAATTATGGAGTTCAATTCGAAGATTTTCGGAAATGTGTAGTCGGCCTCTATGAGGCTTTCAGGCAACGTTCGGGCGACGCTTGTTAAAGGTTTTGCCGTAGTATCAGCAGTTTATAGTTATCTATATCAGCCTTAGAACTTTTAAGTCAAAGGAGTGTCGTTAAAGTCGAATGGAAATCAACTTTGTGAAAGATTTGGTCGGAGGGTACAGTGGTTTTATCGGATTATACTAAGCGTTTGGACGACGCTTCTCTTTCCAAGTTGGACGTAGTTAAGCGAGCTATTTAGGCACATATCGAACTTAATCTCAGTATTAAGTGATGAATAGAAATAGTTCGAAATTTTGTTGAAAGGAGACTCGATTTCATACATTAAGTGTCAGTTTTATTGAAAAGAATTGACGATATTTGTTGAAGATCGAGTCAACCTCCGTCGCTCTGATTTGCCGCAGGTTTTAGTTATGATTTGGCCTTTGATCTCTCTTTAGCTCAACTCATGGAGAGATTTCGACTCTTAGTCGAAGGGGACCATCATTGGAGGGTCTTTTGTGTCGTTTTGAGGAAGAGGGGTGCACGGTTTCTGAAGGGAACTCAGGAGGTTAGTCGTTCGTTGATCGCGCCGCGCTTTTGCCGCGCTTAGCCGCCGAAAAGAGATCTCTCTCTTTTTGGGATCTCTCTCTCTTTCTCTCTTCCACTTTCTTCGAAGAGACTTGAGTTCGTTGGAAGGGACTCGTAGGGTCCAGCACGACCCCAATATACCTATCTCTATTCTACACTTAAATGGCTTTATCGGAATGACGGTGCATAGACCGTGACGCATGGCCATGTGCTACACCGACATGGCCATGTCGTTCGTCTTTTTACGACTAAAGCGGTTTCGTTACGTGAAAGAACGAAAATCGAAAGGTTAATGGGAGATTGAACAGGTTTTTGAACAGATTCGGGAAATCTTATACATCCCATCAAGGTGTATGGTAAAAAGTGTAAGCTTGAAGCATTAATTGGTTTAAGCTTCGTAACGTTAACTATTACGTAAACGCTACGTTAAAGGGTTAAGGTCAATGAAAGAGTGAAGTCATTGAACAGTTTTGGGAAGATTCCAGATAGTTTGCAGCATCTAGTCCAGGTTTCCGGTAAGGTTGGGAACTTGAACAGCTATCCGGGTCTAAGTCATATAATGTCTCTTGGACGACGCTTCCTTAGAATGTTTTGACGCAGTTATTCGACGTGTATCAAGGCTTTAACTCAATATTGAGTGATGAATAGGAAGTATTCGAAATTTCATTGCATAGAGTCTCAAATCTACCTATTAATCGTCGGTTTTCTTGGGAAGAAATGACGACTTTTGTTAAAGATCGAGTCAACCTTCGTTGCTCTGATTTGCCGCAGGTTTAAGTTACGATTTAGCCTTTGATCTCTCGTGAATGGACTAAATAGTTCTGTTGAACAACAAAGAGATTGATGTATTTAGGATTGAACGATGCAATGTTATGTATAATTGCTATACTCTGAAAGTTCAGGTAAAGGCCTTGTTTGGCATATGCATTTCTAATTGTAGAATGAATGGCATAGAGATCATGTGAAGAGTGTTTTATCGCTTGTTTTACTTGCTTGCATTACCCTGTTAGTTTCTACTTTCACATGATAGACTTGTATTATGGTATATGTTCTAGTAAGTAACTAGACTTTCATATGATGGCATAACTTGAATGATTATTCAACTGAATATAATCTAGTAAATAACTAGATTTGGATATGATAACATACTTGTATAGTCAAGTAGAGGTTTATATTGGACTACAGGATATGTGCCATGAGTCTATGAACAGAATCTTAGTAAACCACTTTCCTTATGTGTAAGGAGTAGTGAGGGATTGTGAGTGACTGACCAGGTATAGCCTGATAGAATCACTAGTGTGATGTAAAGTTTTAACTTGTTAAGTTATATTAACGACTGGTAGAATCTTGTCAACAAGTTGTTGATAGTGACTTATGATTGGGTACTACCGTGCCGACCTTGGGTCGAATTGAGATTCCATGTCAGAGACATGATGCTGTTGAGATATTTGTATCCTGGACTATAGCTAGCATGCCATTATGCTCTTTCGTACATGCTTGCAGGGGTCGCGCCCCCCAAGCCCCGCGTTCCGGAGTGGCTCGAGTTGAGATACCATGTCAGAGACATGATGCTGTTGTGAGATTAGTACTATGGACTATGGTTTGCATACCATTGTGCGCGTTCGCACACGCTTGCGGGGTCGCTCCCTCCCAAGCCAGCACTCCCGAACAGCTTAGCGACAGATGCTCGCAAATGTACGAAGTGAGTGCCGAAACGGAATGCCGTGGGGGAGGCTCATTCCTAGAGTAGGGATGTGGACTACCACGGGACCATGAGGCACGGCGCGGCTTGAACTTACCTTGTGTAAGTCTGTTGGAAATTGGGTTATGTCAAGTACTTTAACCTTAGCTGGACATAGTAGTACAGTTACTTTATGTCTTTGGTTAAGTGAACTTATTGATGAACATACTAGAAAGTTGACATCTAAGTGAGCCTAGCAATGAATAACCTAGAAGTTGACATCATGATTGGTTAGCAACGTAATGAATGACATTATGTTTATTTCTTGCTAATGAAAAAGGTAATTACATGATATCGTCTGTAATTTTCGGTAAAGTGAATTATTTTTGCATACAATCTGATATATGTTTGGTTAAATTGTCAAGTAATATGATTGATGGAATCTATTATGATAATTGATACCTGCAATCTATTGATGTATATTTATTGTTGAGCAAATAGCATGAGTAGTTTACTTTAATATCTGTTGAATGTAATTGTTTATTGCATTATCTGCATTTACTTGGTTATTTATTGTTATCTACTCATGCCACAGTTGACCTAGTGGTGTACTTCGCCACTCTCGGCGGCTTACCCACTGGGAACTATTGTTTAATAGTTCTCACGCCCTCTTTGTTGTTGTTTCTACAGAGCCTTCCACTGCGGGAAAGGCTAGGGTTCTTGGCAAGGGGTCTGCGGCTAGCTAGAGCCTTTTTGGACGTGTACTAGATGGCCTCCACCAGTTTATGTAGTTTAGTACTGAGATGTATATTAAGTTTTTGTAAATTGTACTGTATTTTTATTTCTTGTAGTAAGGTTTGAATTGTATAAGCTTAAACTTACAAGTCTTGCTCTGATTACCTGGTTAGAATTATATACTTTTACTCTATGGTTTGTAGACGCCTTGTGTATACTTGAGTTGTGGTATACACGGCGGGTCTGTGCACGCGACTGGATATGCTTCCGCTGGTACCCGGGCGTGACATTCTCGAACCATTTGGAGTTAATTGGATGACCTTGGGGACTGTCTCGAAGTGTTCTACAAGTGTTCTAACCTGAGGTAAGTAGGAATTTCAGTTAGAAAACTGAATTCGCATGATTCCGACTATATTGTTAGTAATTGACGACTTTGTTGCCGTTTTGGGAAATAGTTCGCAGTGGGCTTGCAACGGACCTTCGGANACGTGGCCCTCCTGGCCACACTGGAAGCACCTGCCCGCCCGCTGTGGACACTGCGGTGGATGATGGGGGCCACTACAGATCACACACGGGAAGGGCCGGCGTCGCTCTGATCCTCCTCGCTGAGGCGCCGGGCCATGCCCAAGCTGCTGGCTCCTGGGGTGCTTCGGCTCGCACCCTCAGCCGCAGGCCTCTTGGCCTTACCCCTGTCCAAGCCCTCTCGCCGCTCCTGCATCTCTGCCACGCCGCTCTCCACAATGAGCGCGCGATCCACCACCTCCCGGTAGGTTTGGAGGTTGGAGGATTGCACAAACCAGTAGATAGACGTTCTCAACTCTCGCTCGAAAATGCGGGCCTTGTCCTCGTCATCCCGCACGACGAAAGGCACGCAATGCAGAAGCCGAGAAAACTCCCTCTCGTACTCGACTACGGTGCGGTCTCCCTGGCGCAAGCTGCGCAGATCCTGCTCCATCTTTCTCTTGACGCTCGTCGGGAAGTAATGCACCAAGAGAAGTTCCTTGAACCTCGTCCAAGTAATAGCCGCCAAGTCTGTACTGGGGTGCTCTTGGAGGTCCAACCACCAGCGATAGGCCTCGCCGTCCAGATGGTGGGTGGCAAGCCAAACTCTGTCCCTCTCCTCCACGAAGGTGTCGCGGAAGAGCTTCTCCATATACATCAACCACTTCTCCACGATCCAGTGGTCGACCTTCTCGCCGTCGCAGACTCGGGGGCTGCACCTCCTGAACTCATTGAGACGCTCCATCAGTCTGTCTCGATCCGCCCCCTCAACCAATGTAGGGAATGCAGCTCCAGCTGGGGGCCTCTGCACCGGTGGTGCCACCAAAATCTCCTCTTGGGGTGCGGCCACAGGCACCGCACGCGAAGAACTGGGCGCAGGGGACGGCGCTCTCGGTGCAACGTCCGCAACGGGTGCTGGCGGTGTAGGGCCCTGCGTCTCCCTAGAAGCTGCTGCCTGCCGTAGGAGTAGATCCTCCAGGCGCTTCATCCGCGCCTCCTGTCGGCGCGCCGCCTCGGTCTGTTGTCGGGCCGCCTCCGCCTGCTGAGTAACTAAATCGGTGAGGGCCGCAAGCTGGCCCTTCAACTCACGGATCTCGCCAGATCCGGAGGTAGCGGAGGTCTCGACCTCCTCAAAGTTCGCCGCATTGTCCACCCCGGCAGATTGGGAGCGAGTAATCGGCATCGTCACTACAAAACATAAAAGCGTAAGTTAGTAACCCACGCTATCGCAACCCCGCTCAAATAGATAAAACCCAAATCATGCGAAAGTAAGGAAGTGTCCTTCACTACTAACTCCCGATGTTACGTTGTCGGCCGCCAACGTAACCCTCCGCGAAGTTAGAAGCCATACACTCCGATCAAACTCTAACTTTTTAGAGTTATCAAGATACCCAATCAGGATACTTTCGCTCATAAGTCAAATAGACCTCGTCTCTCACGAGCCTATTTCCTATAGTCCAACCGGCCTAAGGTTTGCTAGGTCCACNCTAGCTAGGGACTACTAGGAGCGTGCTAGTCAATCACCTTGTTACTCGGGCTACGGCCGAGGGTGATGTCCTTTGTATAGAAGACCACCATTGTACAGATATTTTTGTGTACCCCGTGTTGTATATGAGTTGTAGATCCAGATGTTATAGTTCTTACTTCTTCTCCTTTTGCTGAGATTTTGGATTGTATACTCTTTATTCTCCTTGTGACATCTACTATGCTCTGATATCAGGATAGGATTATTATATGTCTTTACTCCTATCGATTTGTTGCTTGTAGACGCCTTATATACTGCAGGTGTATGGCGGGTCTGTGCACGTACCGGATATGCTTCCGCTGGTACCCGGGCGTGAGAGATTATTGTGGTATCAGAGCCTAGGGTTGAGTCTTAGTAGACCTTGTAAACCTTAGGCTGGTTGGACTATAAGGATAGGCTCGTGAGAGGCGATGTCTAGTCGAGGTTGTTGTTAGCGAAAGTTCTTTGATTGGGTACTTATAAACTCCGACTAGTAGGAGTTTGATCGGGATGTGCAATTACTAACTTTGCAGAGGGTCACGTTGGCGGCCGACAACGTGACATCGGAAGTTAGTACGCGTTACATTTCATTACTTTCGCTTGATTAGCTGGTTTATATCCTCAATGAGGGTTCTGTAGTATAGGGTTTATTGACCTATGTTTGTTTTTGTGTTGCAGCTTAAGATGCCGTTGACTCGTTCGCAAACCGCCGGGGCAGCTGAGGTGGCGGATGCAGAGGAAGTGGGGACTTCCGTTACTTCGGGATCTAGTGGGATCCATGGGTTACAGGATCAGCTCGCGAAGCTGACAGATTTGGTCGCTCAGCAGGCTGCAGCCGCGCGACAGCAGATGGATGCAGCGCGTCAGCAGGAGGACAGGATGAAGAGGTTAGAGGATTTACTACTGCAACAGACGACTGACAGAGGGATTCCGGATCCTATACTTACAGTATCGGGCAGGGATGCGACAGTGAGAGCACAGTCACCTGTACTTGACACGCCCCCAGTATCTCCGAGGGCAGAGACCCGACAGGAGACAGCAGTACAACGACCAGTACCTGTAGCAGCATCAGGGACAGTGTTACCTGAGATGGTGGGGGTTGAGGAGCGAGAGCGGATGATGGAACAACTGAATGAATTCCGTCGCTGCAACCCTCGTGTCTTTGACGGGGAGAAAGCAGATCACTGGGTGGTCGAGAAATGGCTGATGCACATGAAAAAGCTATTTTATGACACATTCGTCGAGGAGCGATACCGAGTTTGGTTTGCGACACACCACCTTGATGGCGAGGCTTATAGGTGGTGGGTAGATATCCGTGAGGATCCCCGTACTGATCTGTCCGCTATCACGTGGAACAGATTCAAGGAATTGTTATTAACTACTTACTTTCCTCAGAGTGTAAAGAGACAGATGGAAAGGGATCTGAGAAACCTGAGGCAGGGGGACAAGACAGTGGCAGAGTATGAGCGAGAGTTCTCCCGATTATTGCACTGCGTTCTTTTTGTGGTTAGAGATGATGAGGACAAGGCTCGCATATTTGAGGTAGGTTTGCGACCTACGATTTTTCGATTGGTCCGGGCGTCAAACCTATCCACTTACCGGGATGTAGTGAACCGGGCCTTGATCGTCGAGAAAGGGGCGGAGATTATGAAAGAAAGAGACGTTGTGGATAGAAGCAAAGGAAAAAGACCAGCAGTTGAGAGCAGTGGTCAACAATCCTTTAGAAAGCCACTAAAGTATCCGAGGGGACAGTTAGGTCAGTCGAGGGGTCGAGGTTCTTCAGCACCCCGTGGAGCACCCGAGCGTCGTCGACCACCGCGTTGTGTTATCTGTGGTGGGCCTCACGTACCGCCACAGTGTCCACAGCGTGGGGGCAGGTGTTTTCTTTGCGGCCAGGAGGGCCACTTTCGTTCAGAGTGCCCGAGAGGTTCTTTGCCTGCACCCTCGTCAGCGACTGCACCTGCATCTTCAGCTCCGAGCCAGGGGACCCCGACAGCGCCCTATCAGTCTAGGCGACCACCAGGACAGCGGCAGTCAGAGAGTTCGCAGCAGGGTTCGAGTGGGCGGATGTATGCCGCCCAGACCGAGGGTGCTGTAGCAGCACAGGAGGTCGTAGCAGGTATCATTATGCTTTATGATAGTCGTGTTCGTGCATTATTTGATACTGGTGCTTCGCATTCTTTTATTGATCGGCAGTTTGCCGAGTTGCATAGCATTTCATTAGCACCTACTTTGCATCTGGGACGAGTGATCGTACCTGACCATACCCTAGATGTTTGTGAGTTTTGCCCTCGTTGCCCAGTTAGGGTAGGCGATTGGATTATGCCAGTGGATTTATTGGCACTACACAAACTAGGTGAGTTTGATGTAGTATTGGGTATGGATTGGTTGACACAGTATTATGCCACCATAGATTGCACGAACAGAACGGTGACCTTTAGAGAACCGGGTCAACAGGAGTTTGTTTATAAGGGGTGTCAGAGTTCATTGTTCGCAATGACTATTAGCTCTTCGCGAGCACGACAGTTGATTCGGAGAGGTTGTGTAGCCTATTTGGCTAGCATTTCTGTGAGTGGTGGTGAAGCCATCAAGATTGATGATATTCCAGTTGTGCGAGAATTTATAGATGTGTTTCCAGCTGAATTGCCGGGTATGCCACCTGATAGGGAAGTAGAGTTTGTGATTGATCTTGTCCCTGGGACTACCCCTATTTTTAAAGCGCCCTATAGGATGGCACCCGCTGAATTGAAAGAGTTGAAGGCACAGTTACAAGATCTGTTAGATAAAGGGTTCATTCGGCCGAGTGTTTCGCCTTGGGGAGCACCGGTGTTATTTGTCAAGAAGAAAGATGGATCTCTTCGATTGTGCGTGGATTATCGAGAAATCAACAAAGTCACAATCAAGAATAAATATCCATTACCTCGAATTGATGACTTATTCGATCAGTTGCAAGGATCGAAAGTATATTCCAAGATTGATTTGCAATCCGGATATCATCAACTCAAGATTAAGCCTGAAGATGTTTCTAAAACTGCTTTTAGAACACGGTATGGGCATTATGAATTTACAGTCATGCCGTTTGGATTGACTAATGCCCCAGCAGCCTTTATGGATTTAATGAACCGTATCTTTAAACCCTATCCGGATAGGTTTGTGGTCGTCTTCATCGATGATATCTTGATCTATTCTCGAAGCGATAAGGAGCATGAAAACCATTTAAGAGTGGTGTTACAAGTACTTCGAGAAAAGGAACTATTTGCCAAGTTAAAGAAATGCGAATTTTGGCTTCAAGAAGTGGCATTTTTGGGCCATGTGATTTCTGAAACTGGGATAGCTGTGGATCCCAAGAAGATTGAAGCAATTAAAGATTGGCCTAGACCGACCAGTGTCACTGAAATTCGGAGTTTCCTTGGATTGGCAGGATACTACTGAAGATTTGTAGAAGGATTTGCGAAGATGTCCACTCCTCTTACTCGACTTACACATAAAGGAGCTAAATTCCTATGGAATGAAGCCTGCGAAAGAAGCTTTCAAGAGCTGAAGGAACGATTGACCACCGCCCCGATTCTGGCTTTGCCTGTTAGTGGAGTGGATTATGTGATTTACAGCGATGCATCACTGAGTGGATTAGGGTGTGTTCTAATGCAGAATGGCAGAGTAATTGCCTATGCTTCTCGCCAATTGAAAGATTATGAAAAGAACTACCCTACACATGATCTTGAGTTAGCAGCTGTGGTATTCGCTTTAAAGCTTTGGCGCCACTACCTCTACGGCGAGCGTTGTGAAGTCTACACTGATCATAAAAGCTTAAAGTATCTATTTACGCAGAAGGAATTAAACTTGAGACAACGTAGATGGTTGGAGTTGCTCAAGGACTATGATTTGACTATCCTCTATCATCCAGGAAAAGCTAATGTCGTAGCAGATGCTTTGAGTCGAAAATCGACAGAAAATTTGGCGATGTTAATAACTATGCAACCCCTGTTGGTAAAGGAAATGGAGCAGTTGAGTTTGGAAGTTGTTGCTCCTGATACACCTTGGAGACTTATGTCATTGGTAGTGCAACCTACCCTGATCGATCGAATTAAAGATAAGCAAATTCATGATGAATTCCTACAAAAGATTCGAGCAAAGATCATTACTGATCCTGTTGGCGACTTTCAAGTAGATGATCAGGGATTACTAAAATTCGGTGATAGAATTTGTGTACCTGCCGATCCAGATACTAAAGAGGAAATTTTAAAGGAAGCACATCGGGCGCCATATACTTTACACCCTGGGAGTACAAAAATGTATAAAGATTTGAAATCGACTTACTGGTGGCCTGGAATGAAAAAGGAAGTTGCTGATTTTGTAGCAAGATGCTTAACCTGTCAACAGGTTAAGGCTGAACATCGACTTCCTGCGGGGAAACTTCAGAGCTTACCCGTACCAGTGTGGAAGTGGGAGAGGATCACTATGGACTTCATCGTTGGATTACCTCGCTCACAAGCAGGTCATGACGCAATTTGGGTAATTGTGGATAGATTAATCAAATCTGCCCACTTTATTCCAATCCACACAACTTGGTCAGGAGAGAGACTCGCACAAGTATATCTTGATGAAATTGTGCGATTACATGGAGTACCAACCTCTATTGTTTCAGATCGGGACACCCGATTTGTTTCACATTTCTGGAGGAGTTTACAGGAGGCCTTGGGTACCCGATTGGATTTCAGTACTGCTTTCCACCCCCAGAGTGACGGGCAGTCCGAGCGTACCATCCAGACCCTTGAGGATATGTTGCGGGCCTGTGTGATAGATTACCAGGGCAGTTGGTCACAGTTCTTGCCTATGGCAAAATTTGCCTATAACAATAGCTATCACGCAAGTATTCAAATGGCACCTTTTGAAGCCCTTTATGGTCGAAAGTGCAGATCACCACTTCATTGGAATGAAGTGGGAAAGAGATTAGTTTTGGGTCCAGATGTACTGCAAGAGGCTGAAGCTAAAGTTCGACTGGCACAAGAACGTCTATTGACAGCTCAAAGTCGACAAAAGAGTTATGCGGATAAACGTCGGCGAGAAATGGAATTTCAGGTTGGCGATCATGTATTCCTGAAAGTATCACCGACAAAGGGAGTTAAGAGATTTGGTATTTGAGGAAAGTTAAGTCCCCGATTCATCGGACCCTATGAGGTGTTGGAACGGATAGGCCCCGTAGCGTATCGACTTGCTTTGCCGCCGAGCCTATCAGGAGTGCATAATGTATTTCATGTATCTACGCTTCGGAAATATATTTTTGATCCAACGCACATATTGGAGAGTACTCCAGTGGATTTACAAGAAGATCTGAGCTTCAAGGAGCATCCAGTAAAGATACTAGCTCGAGAAGTTAAACGGCTTCGAAATCGCGAGATACCTTACGTGAAGATCCTTTGGGGCAATCACGATGAACGGGAAGCCACTTGGGAACTGGAGAGTGCAATGCAAGAGCATTATCCCTATCTATTCTCGATGGAATCGTGAGGTAAGTGTTTACAAGTTTCGCGGACGAAACTTCTTTTTAGGAGGGGTGAATGTAATACACTGAACTTTCGCAAATTGCAGAGTTCGAATGTGTGGAATGAAGTGTGGAACTATTCTATATGTTCTAAATGACTTGGACAAGTTTTTGAATAAGTTAGAGAGTGATTGGAGGGTTAAAAGCGAGAAAGTGCATTGAAATCGTGAAATTGGCATTTTCTGCATTGGTGTACCGGTACAAGCATAATGCTGTACCGGTACAGCAAGCAGCAGCAGCTGCAGCTGCGTGGCAGCAGGGTTGTTTTGGTCTTTTCACATCCTTTACTCATCCCTATCCTCCCAGCTCGACCCCTGGACCTCTTCAGAAGTTGCTGGAGCTCAGGAGAGAGTCTTCCATCTTCTCTCTTTCTCTCTCTCTAGGGTTTTTCTCTCTCTAGAGAAAAGCCGCCGATTCGCGCCGTTTTCGCGCCGCGTTCGTTGCTCGCTGATAGGAGGACTCAAGGGAAGCCTTTGGCATGTGGGGAGAAGGAGTTTTGCTGTGTTTCTTGTGAGGTTATCACCAGGAAAGGCTGAATCACAGCTTTAGAGAGGTATTCAACTCGATTCCTCTCTAGTTTCCGATTTAGCATTGAATTTGGACGCCGTTTAGTCTCGTTGCTTCCAACTGAGCTAGAAATTATTTTCAGCAGTAAAGAAGGGTTCTTTTGGCTGCTAATTATCCATCTAAACTCTGAGATACGTTACTTTAAAGCTTATGAAGGATAAGTAGTGAGTTATAACTCAATTTCGGAACAATGTGCAGTTTATTGACGCAGTTTTGTATGATTCCTTCGCAGCAGGTTCTCGAACCATTTGGAGTTAATTGGATGACCTTGGGGACTGTCTCGAAGTGTTCTACAAGTGTTCTAACCTGAGGTAAGTAGGAATTTCAGTTAGAAAACTGAATTCGCATGATTCCGACTATATTGTTAGTAATTGACGACTTTGTTGCCGTTTTGGGAAATAGTTCGCAGTGGGCTTGCAACGGACCTTCGGATTACCTCCGGCTGATATGTGAGGGATTTTGGAAACTTAACTTGAGGTATTTATTGAGCCAAAACAGGAATTTAAGCTATTCCTATGTACTAAGTGCAATTGCGCCGAAATTGGACGTGTCGATCATAATTGTGATACGATATTTGTGCTTCGTGTTCGGCAGGCTTGAGACCGAGTGGGGCTGATCCTTGGGATTCCTTTGGACTGATTTGAGCTTAGTGCGAGGTGGGTTTGACCTAACCAGAGCAAGTGGAGCTCCCCTAGGTTCTATATGTATTATAGAATTGATACAGTTGTATGCTTTTGTGATTGATATAGAACTTGAGACAAGTCACTATATTATAGTGTTGATATATATATATAGCTGAATAGAACCTCTATGAAGTAGAGAGCACCCATGCATAAGTGTCTTTATGCTTCTGTTTATGTTTATATTTAGTTAAGTTAACTAGTGGACATACTAATGATGCTTTTGTAATGTAGAGAACAATAATATTCTCGTGACTTTGTAGAGAACAATGACATTCTCTTGACTCTAAAGTAGAAAATTATAACATGCTTATGACCATGTTGATAGTGCCATAATAGTGGAAAGATTCTAATGCCATGTGATTTAGCATTACTCTTATATGTGTACAATCTAGTGGATACTAGTTCTTGTTACTCTTTGTGTATTGAAATTCCGATCAGAGGATCGAGGGTAAGAACATTGCAAATGAGAATATGATAATTGAGGCATGTGAACTGTGAAATATGCTTGCTTGCCATTGTGCTCATTCGCACACGCTTGTGAGGGTAGCTCCCTACAAGCCGGCACTCCGGAGTTAGCCTATGCGACAGTTGCTCGCCCGTGCGGGATTGGGTGCCGAAGTGGATTGCCGTGGGAAGTGTATACTACCACGGGGCCATTAGGCGCGGCGCAAGCTGGACTACCTTGGGTAGGTCCCTGTGAATGAAAGGAAAGTGCTAAAGGAAATTGGACAGTAATGAATGATTATCAGTTACAGTGTACAGTAGTTACTTACACATTTATGCTTATGTTCATGCTTATAGTAGTTGCTATGCTTCTATTAATCAGTTGATTCATCACTGTTGAGACTATGATCCCATGTTGCTTACATGTTCATTAATTATTAGCATTGAAAATATATCATGCAAATTACTGCTTTTATTTCCATTTAGTACATCATGAGCCTAGTGGTGTAATTCGCCGAGGCTGGCGGCTTACCCACTGGGAACTATTGTTGAATAGTTCTCACGCCCCTTTTCTTGTGGTGGTTTTTTACAAGCTGTTACAGGAAAGCTAGGATTCGTGGCAAGGGAGTCTCGCCTAAAGCTAAGGACTACTAGGACGGCAGTCAATCACCTTGTTACCCCGGCTACGGCCGAGGTGATGCCCTTCGTATAGAAGACCACCATGTACAGGAATTTTTGTGTACCCCGTGCTGTAATAAGAGTTGTAGATCCAGATGTATAGTTCTACTTCTCTCCTTTTCTGATAATTTATTGTATACTCTTTAACTTCTCCTTGTGACATCTACTATCTCTGATATCAGGAAGATGATTATGATGTCTTTACTCCTATCATTTGTGCCTTGTAGACGCCCTAAATACTGCAGTGTATGGCGGTTGTGCACGTACCCGATAATGCTTCCGCTGGTAACCCGGGGGCCGTGCAACACAAGCCTGTACTGGACAGCTGCCAAAAAGCTCGAGAACCAGCTGAATCTCACGCGTAATGCGAACTATGCATCCTCCTGAAAAATCACTCAACTTCCCCGGTCTCTAAAAGTAACCGGCGATTCTTGCATCGATGTGGCACAGTACCTCAGTCAGCCATCTATAACCAAGACCACATCAAACTCCCTAGCTGCGAAGCTATACCAAATCCACAGGCTATAATCCAATCCCCTATCCGCACAGGCAGCTGGGGCAAAACCTCGAATATCCAAGGTGTGGGTCGTACTCAACCTGTCCGGAATGCAAAATGAACTAACTAGATGCCATGAAACCGCGAATACCACCTAAGGAACGAAATGTGATGCCATCGTAATCAAAATAAGTTCACGAAACCAATGCCCAATCAAGTAAAAGAAACCTGCAACCACATCCCCTTGTGTGTGGGTGTGTTGTGTGTTTGTGGTGTGTTTGTTGTTGTGTTTGTTTTTTTGTTTGTTTCGCTGTCGCCGCCTTCCTCGGTCTGAGCCATACATGCGCCACGCGGCAAACTGGCGTGATCCTCGCTCTACGCTGACCGGGGGGGCCCGCCCCAGGGTACTGTGCAGATGGAGTCCCCTGGCTAGTGGTTGTAAAGCGCGTTCAAAGCATCGACCGGTGCTGGTGAAAAGCTCCTCGGGCATGGTGGTCCTCGGCCGCACAGTGGCCCTCCTGGCCACACTGGAAGCAACCTGCCCGCCCGCCTGTGGACAACCCTGCGTGGATGATGGGGGCCACATACAGATCACACACGGACAGGGCCGGCGCCGCTCTGATCCTCCTCCGAGCGCCGGGCCATGCCCAATGCTGCTTCCTCCTGGGTGCTTTCGGACCGTCAGCACCCTCAGCCGCAGCCTCTTGGCCTTACCCCTGTCCAAAGCCTCTCGACTCCTGGGCATCTCTGCCACGCCGCTCTCCACAAATGACGCTGCGATCACCACCTCCCGGTAGTTTGAAGTTGAGTATTGCACAAACCAAGTAGATAGACTTCTTCAACTCTCGCGTCGAGAAATGCGGGCCCCTTGTCCTCGTCCTCCCAACGACAAAGGCACCATGCAGAACCGAAAAACTCCTCTCGGTAATCGACTAACGTGCGTCCGCGGCGCAAACGCCAATCCTGCTCCATCTCTCTCTGACGCCGTCCGGGAAGTAATCACCAAGAGAATTCTTGAACCTCGTCGTCCAAGAATTCCGCCAATCTGTACTGGGGGTCTCTGAGTCCAACCACCAGCGATAGGCCATCCTCGCGTCCAGATGGTGGGTGGCAAGCCCAAAACTCTGTCCCTCCCTCCTCCACGAAGTTCCGCGGAAGAGCTTCTCCATATACATCAACCCACCCTTCTCCACGATCCATGGTCACCTACTCGCCGTCGCAGATCGGGCTGCACCTCCTGAACTCATGAACCTCCATCAAGTCTGTCTCGATCCGCGCCCCCAACAATGTAGGGGAAATGAAGCTCCAGCGGGGCCTCTGCACCTGTGCCACCAAAAATCTCCTCTTGGTGCGGCCACAAGCCCGCACCGAAGAACTGCGCAGGGACGGCCTCTCCGTCAACGCCGCAACGGGTGCTGGCGGTGTAGGCCCTCGCGCTCCCTACGAACCTGCTGCCGTAGAGATAGATCCCTCCAGGAGCTTCATCCGCGCCTCCTTCGGCGCGCCGCCTCGTCATGTTGTCGGCCGCCTCCGCCTGCTGAGGTAACTAAATCGTGAGGGCCGCAAGCTGGCCCCTTCAACTCACGGAATCCTCGCCCAATCCCGAGTAGCGAGGCTCGACCTCCTCAAAGTCGCCGCATTGTCCACCCCCGGCAAATTGGAGCGAGCTAACTCGCATCGCACTACAAAACATAAAAGCGTAAGTAGTACCCACGCTATCGCAACCCCGCTCAAATAGATAAAACCCAAATCATGCGAAAGTAAGGAAGTGTCCTTCACTACTAACTCCCGATGTTACGTTGTCGGCCGCCAACGTAACCCTCCGCGAAGTTAGAAGCCATACACTCCGATCAAACTCTAACTTTTTAGAGTTATCAAGATACCCAATCAGGATACTTTCGCTCATAAGTCAAATAGACCTCGTCTCTCACGAGCCTATTTCCTATAGTCCAACCGGCCTAAGGTTTGCTAGGTCCACTAAGACTCAACCCTAGGCTCTGATACCAATTTAATCTGTCACGCCCCGGGGCTCAGCGGAAGCCTACCCGGCACGTGTCCAGACCCGCCATACGTCTAAAACATATAAGGCGTCTACAAAATTTTGATAAATGAAACAGTAATACAAGAGATCTAGTGATATCAGAGCATTGTACAACTAGTTCTATAACAAGAAAAAGGACATAAAGCTGAAAATCCACTAAATAAAAACATAGAGTAAGTACAATAGGAACCCCATAACAAACGCTAAATGAAGTACAAGGTGGTCTCTCTATATATGGTACAAAACCTCTCCCTCTCAAAACACAAAAGAAGAGGAGTAACCACCTAGCGCGAAAGAACTCTCCACGAGCTAGCTAAGCGACACCCTTGCCGCAATCCCGTGCCTCCGCCGGTGCCGAAGGCTCTGAAAGGAAAACATAGAAACAGGGGCGTGAGAATTATTAAATAATAGTTTCCAGTGGGCAATTACTGACTTCAGTAAAATGCACCACTAGGCCCGAGACTGTAAAAGAGGGTCAGTGTACAACTATAACAAAAGCGATAAATGCACTGTAAATAAATAAATAAATGAGTACCCAATAATCATGATATCTTTACTTAGCATGATTTGCATAAGTAAGAAAGCAACTACTAGATATATACATATGAATACCCAACATGTAATGCATGAATATGCTACTACCCAAAGTCCACAATGTAATAGTAAAGATGTCATTGTTTACTATCCTAGTCAATGTTCACTTGTCACTTTATCTGTTTAAAGTTCAGCTCTGATAAAACCCACCCGAAGGCTGTCTGGCATAAGACCCACCCGAAGGCTGTCTCGCTTTGCCCGGCCTAATGGCCCCGTGGTAGTCAACATTCCCACTCTAGGAATGAGCCTTTCCCACGGTAATCCACTTCGGCGCCCAATCCCGCACGGCGAACGTATCGCAAGGCCAACTCCGGAGTGTCGGCTTGTAGGGAGCGACCCTCACAAGCATGTGCGAATGAGCACAATGGCAAGCATGCTATCAGTATGTCTCAAGTACCAAGTCCTCATGTCTACAACCTGGAATATGTCACAACTCACACATAGGCCTATCTCTATATCATCATGTCTAAAATATGGAAATAATAGATGCTCATGGCCTATCTCTCTGTCTCAATACAATAGTCTCATAATGTGCTAGTCTAAGTGCCCCTTTATGATACTTTCGTTTACTAAGTCCAAGCTTAACCCAAAGGTTCATGAATGCTTAATTAAGTCATTCTAAACACATAGAACATGATTCTAAACGTCTAGCATGAGCACCACCCAAATGCATGCAACAACACCCACAATGCTCTACTATATAGAGTGCAAATTTTCATCGTACATAATGCATGCATATTAAGTACCCTAAAATTCTCATAGATCATATTTAGCATGAAAATGCATTCAAAAATAGTATACGAAAAGTTTAGGAAGCTTAGGGGCCATTTCGCCCCGTTTTCATGAAGCCAAACCCACCGATGACAGCGAAACTCTTCGTTTGCCTCGACGAAGGTGTCCTCTAGCCTCCTAGTACCCTAGAGGTATGAGAACAAGTGTCACCTAATCGAAACGAACGACGCTAAGTTCAATCAATAAGCTAATCAAGCATAGGTGGGAAAAACTCACCTCTAGTGCAAAAATCTCCTCTAAAGCTCCAAAAGAGGGCTAGAGCCTTTCCAATCCAACCAAAAGGAAACCTCTAATCCCAATAATCTAGCTCCAAAAGCCCTAGAACGAAAATGCCCAAATAAATCTTAAATTCCCATTTCTAGGGTTTAATCTCACAAAAACCTCAAATCAAGGATCAAAAGGGAGAAATCAAGTCTCTAACCTCTCAAGAAGCTCCAAACTTAGCTCCAATCCAAGTGACGTTGAAGATCTCCGCAGCCACTAGCTCCTCTCCAAGCTCTAAGCCATCAACAATGGTGGAGAAGCCACCAAGATGCAAATAGAGGAGAGGAAACCCAATAAAAACCAAGCAAAAGGAGTAAAAATGCAAAGAAAGGGAGAGAGAGCTCCTCCTACCTCAACTCCTGCTGGTCTCAGCACAGGGGAGGCCCTAAGGGGCGTGGGGTGCACTTATAGAAGTGCTACAATAGCAAAAACGCCCCTGCAGACCAAACTGCACGAAAACTGCCCCCTTGTACCGGTACACGGGCCCCTGTACCGGTACAAGGCCCACGAAAATACAAACCCGAGGCTCGGGTTGCGGGGTCTGCGGCTCTGTATCGGTACAAGCCCGATGGCTGTACCGGTACAACCATCAACCTTGTACCGGTACAAGACCAATCTTGTTCCGGTACAAGCTTTGCTGTAGGCTACCCGAGAGCTAACCAAAAATTCCAGTTTTGGGATTTTGGTGCCAAGTCTCAAACAAACATCCTCGGGGTGCGTGCCAGGGGTCGGAACACTATCAACGACCCTCAAAAAACTGTGGGAAGGCTCCACACACAAATCAAACACTCGAATCTTGCGATTTGCTAAGATCCAGTGTATTACATTCACCCCTCCTAAAAAGGAGTTTCGTCCGCGAAACTCAAAATGCGACGTACCTCAAGACTCCACCTGAAAAAGGTGAAGGTAGCGCTCCTGCAAAGCGCTCTCCAGCTCCCACGTAGCCTCTCGCTCCTCGTGGTTGCTCCAAAGAACCTTCACATACGGAATGTCCCGATTCCGCAGCTTCTTCACCTCGCGAGCCAAAATCTTCACTGGTTGCTCCTCGAAGTTCAAGTCCTCGCGCAGCTCCACTGGTATAGTCTCCAAAACGTGAGCTGGATCATGAATGTACCTCCGAAGGACCGATACATGAAAGACGTTGTGCACGCCCGATAGGTTCGGTGGTAGAGCAAGTCGATACGCTACCGGACCCACACGCTCCAAAACCTCATATGGTCCAATGAAACGAGGGCTCAACTTTCCCCGAATCCCGAATCTCTTTACTCCTCTAGTCGGCGAGACCTTTAAGAAAACATGGTCTCCAACTTGGAACTCCAAGTCTCGCCGCCGCCGATCAGCGTAGCTCCTCTGTCTACTCTGCGCCGTCACAAGTCGCTCCCGAGCGATGCAAACTTTGTCTTCAGCTTCCCGGAGCACATCAGGGCCCAAAGCCAGTCTCTCGCCCACTTCACTCCAATGAAGCGGCGATCTACACTTCCGTCCATAAAGTGCTTCGAAGGGCGCCATCTTGATGCTTGCTTTATAACTGTTGTTATAAGCAAACTCCGCCATAGGTAGATGTTGCGACCATCCTCCCTGAAAGTCTATCACACATGCCCGGAGCATATCCTCTAAGGTCTGTATAGTGCGCTCCGACTGTCCATCACTCTGCGGGTGGAATGCTGTACTGAAATCCAATCGGGTGCCTAAGGCGTCCTGCAGACTCCTCCAAAAGTGAGACACAAATCGGGTGTCTCGATCTGATACAATCGAAGTAGGCACTCCATGAAGTCGCACAATCTCATCAAGGTACACTTGTGCGAGCTTCTCTCCGGTTCAAGTCGTATGAATAGGTATGAAGTGCGCCGACTTCGTCAACCTATCCACGATCACCCAAATAGCATCATGCCCTGCTTGAGAGCGAGGCAATCCTGTCACGAAGTCCATGGTGATCTTTTCCCACTTCCACACAGGAATAGGTAAACTCTGAAGCTTCCCTGCGGGAACTCGGTGCTCCGCTTTCACTTGTTGGCAAGTTAAACATCTAGCAACGAACTCGTCAACATCCTTTTTCATCCCTGGCCACCAATAGAGCAACTTTAAGTCCTTATACATCTTGGTGCCACCCGGATGTATAGCATAGGGCGCCCAGTGCGCTTCTTGAAGAATGTCTTCTTTAATCCCCGAATCCGCGGGTACACAAATCTGCCCATAGAAACGCATCACTCCCTGATCATCCAAAAGGAAGTCGCCGGTGCAACCATCAACCATTTTACCTCTAATCTTTTGCAATCCCAAATCGGAAACTTGCTTCTCTTTGATTCTATACAAAAAAGTAGGTTGCACTACAAAAGTCATCAATCTCAAGGGTGTGTCAGGAGTCACTATCTCCAACTCCAACCGCTTCATCTGCTCGATCAACTGCGGTTGAGTCACAACATGTATCGCTAAGTTTTCCATCGATTTCCTACTTAGCGCATGAGCCACCACGTTAGCCTTCCCTGGGTGGTACAAAATAGTCAGATTATAATCCTTGAGCAGCTCCAACCATCTACGCTGTCTCAAGTTCAACTCCTTCTGAGTGAATAAGTATTTCAAGCTCTTGTGATCCGTGTACACTTCACACCGCTCGCCATAAAGATAGTGACGCCATAGCTTCAATGCAAAGACTACGGCCGTCAATTCCAAATCATGTGTAGGATAATTCCTTTCATATTCCTTCAATTGGCGAGAAGCATACGCGATCACCTTGCAATCCTGCATCAAAACGCAACCCAATCCATTAAAAGAAGCATCACTATAAACCACATACCCCGCGCCGGCGACTGGCAGGGTTAGGATCGGGGCGGTAGTCAATCTTTGCTTCAACTCTTGGAAGCTCCTTTCACACGCATCATTCCAAATGAACTTAACACCCTTGTGCGTGAGCCTCGTGAGGGGAGTAGATAACCTTGCAAATCCCTCAACAAACCGTCGATAGTAGCCGGCCAAGCCAAGAAAGCTCCGTATCTCCGTGACGCTCGTCGGCCTTGGCCAATCCTTGATAGCTTCAATTTTTTTCGGGTCCACGGCGATGCCTGATCCTGAAATCAAATGTCCAAGGAATGCCACCTCTCGAAGCCAAAATTCACATTTCTTCAACTTGGCGTAGAGCTCCTTTTTTCGAAGTACTTGGAGTACAATCCTCAAATGCTCCTCGTGATCTGCATCACTCCGGGAATAAACCAAGATGTCGTCGATGAACACCACGACGAACCTATCCAGATAAGGCTTAAAGACACGGTTCATAAGATCCATAAAAGCTGCCGGGGCATTAGTAAGCCCAAACGGCATAATAATGAACTCATAGTGTCCATACCGTGTTCTAAAAGCCGTCTTCGAAACATCCTCGGGCTTAATCTTTAACTGGTGGTATCCCGACTGTAAGTCTATCTTGGAATACACACACGATCCCTGAAGCTGATCAAATAAGTCGTCAATCCTCGGCAACGGATACTTATTCTTGATCGTGACTTTATTGAGCTCACGATAATCCACACATAAGCGAAGCGATCCGTCCTTTTTCTTGACGAACAAAACTGGAGCTCCCCAAGGCGAGACGCTCGGCCGAATGAAGCCTCTGTCGAGAAGATCCTGTAGCTGTGCCCTCAGCTCCTTCAACTCCGCTGGTGCCATCCTATAGAGTGCCTTTGAGATTGGGGTAGTCCCAGGGACGAGATCTACCACAAACTCAATCTCCCTATCAGGAGGCATACCCGATAGTTCAGCTGGAAACACATCCTGAAACTCCCGCACCACCGGGATATCCTCAAGCCTAGGCGTATCATAAACGCCCCTCAACACAACACTAGCCAAAAAGGCTACACAGTGTAATACACTGAACTTTCGCAAATTGCAGAGTTCGAGTGTGTGGAATGAAGTGTGGAACTATTCTACATGTTCTAAATGACTTGGACAAGTTTTTGAATAAGTTAGAGAGTGATTGGAGGGTTAAAAGCGAGAAAGTGCATTGAAATCGCGAAATTGGCATTTTCTGCATTGGTGTACCGGTACAAGCATAATGCTGTACCGGTACAGCAAGCAGCAGCAGCTGCAGCTGCGTGGCAGCAGGGTTGTTTTGGTCTTTCCACATCCTTTACTCATCCCTATCCTCCCAGCTCGACCCCTGGACCTCTTCAGAAGTTGCTGGAGCTCAGGAGAGAGTCTTCCATCTTCTCTCTTTCTCTCTCTCTAGGGTTTTTCTCTCTCTAGAGAAAAGCCGCCGATTCGCGCCGTTTTCGCGCCGCGTTCGTTGCTCGCTGATAGGAGGACTCAAGGGAAGCCTTTGGCATGTGGGGAGAAGGAGTTTTGCTGTGTTTCTTGTGAGGTTATCACCAGGAAAGGCTGAATCACAGCTTTAGAGAGGTATTCAACTCGATTCCTCTCTAGTTTCCGATTTAGCATTGAATTTGGACGCCGTTTAGTCTCGTTGCTTCCAACTGAGCTAGAAATTGTTTTCAGCAGTAAAGAAGGGTTCTTTTGGCTGCTAATTATCCATCTAAACTCTGAGATACGTTACTTTAAAGCTTATGAAGGATAAGTAGTGAGTTATAACTCAATTTCGGAACTATGTGCAGCTTATTGACGCAGTTTTGTAAGATTCCTTCGCAGCAGGTTCTCTGTAATATACTGAATCTGGGCCTATTGACAAGTTCGAGGGTTGGAATGGCCTTTGGACCTGATCTACGACGTTTGATAGACCTTAGAAGGGTTTTGACAAGTTACTGAAGTGAGAAAGTAACTGGAATTGGGAAATTGCATCGCAAATGCATTATCAATTGCAATGCTTCGAATTTGGTTAATTACGAAGTTCGAATGTGAAAAATGGTATGTGGAACTACCCTACATATTCTAAAGGGCTTAGACAAGTTTTTGGACAAGTTAGAGGGTAATTGGAAAGCTAAAAGCAAGAAAGTGCATTGCTTTGGCGAAATCAGCATTTTTCTGCTTGCTGTACCGGTACAGCCACATCGTGTACCGGTACGCAGTGCCAGATACGTGGCAGTAAGGCTATTTCGGTAAATTCACATCTTATCTCTATCCATATAACCCCAGCACGACCTGGGATGCTCAGGGAAGGTTGCTTGAGTTCAGAGAAGCTTCTTTCACCTTCTCTCTTTCTCTCTCTCTAGGGTTTTTCTCTCTCTAGAGAAAAGCCGCCGATTCGCGCCGTTTTCGCGCCGCGCTNTTCATTTAGCCTTTATAATACAACTTGATTATACATTAAGCTTCTAAACATAATATAAAGCTTACATCTTCCAAAATATAAACATTAGCTTACATTCATTCTAGAATATCTCACATCCTATACATCATCTACTCTCAATGCATATAAAGGTGACTCTAATGCAGAAATAGGAAAGTAAACTAATGCAACTAGGGCGCTAGGCCCTTACCGCGATCCTCGCCGTGTGAACTCACGCTCGGCCCTGTAGTAAAATAGGGGGTGAGAACCAACTTCCTTAGTTCCCAGTGGGTTCGCCGCCGACTCCGCCGTTCTCCCCACTAGGTCCAAGTGGGCACAAGTAGATAACCAGATAGATAGGTAGATAATAAGCGAAGCTGTAAAGACAGGATAATAAAGCTACACTACTATGCCCGAATCATAAACATATGAATGCATGTACAATGAAATGGTAAGCAACTAACCTGTCATCATGTCCAAAAAGTAAAGCTATGTACTTGTTCATCAATCTCATTTACTTGTTTATTAATCTCGTGGCTTCCCTGAAGGCTCGCCTACTGCTCACTAGCCATCTCGAAGGTAGGGAGGGTCAACTCGCACTACGAACCGAGACCGTCTGCCGGGACCCAAAATAGGCCATCCCTTGGGACCCAAAATAGGCCATCCCACGTGACCAACTCCGGAGCACACTTCTTGTGTGGGGCTTCCATCACAAGTTAAAAAAAACAGACCGTGAGCATAATCCAATCCTCTCCACTCGAGGGTACCCTATCCTCTAGGTTTATTATTATCATATAGTCCATAAGTGTCGTATACACTAAGTTTGACATGTATCACTTGTTTTCTTATACACTATCAACTAGAATGCCACTCGTTCATTGTTTACTATCGACTAAATGCCACTCGTTCTTTGTTTAACATTAAACCAACCATTGAGCTCATCTTTTTCTCTGCACTATAGGATTCACAAGTCTCGACCCAATCCTTATCAATCCACTATATCAAGTATCCAGTACATGCTACGATATCATCAAGGAAAGTATAAGGAAAGGCAATGCACAATCATCCTATAATGCAATAATACAAGATGCAAGAATCAAAATGTACTAAGACACAGAAGGGGGCCCAGTTGCTTCGGGATGGTCACCACCCACCTTTTATCACGTTCAGATTGCTCGTCGTCACCTGCAATCGGCCTCTCGCGGCGTACGCCGCACAGCTCGACCCCATTTACACGCGACCGTCAAATGACCACCGATTTGCGATCCGTAAATTAAAGGTCTTCGGTTCTTCGTTATGATGCTCGGGATGCGATCCCACGATTTATGGAAGCCGCCTCGGCTCCTCGGGTCAATACGAACCCACGAACACTTGTTTCAGCCGGAACGTCGCACCCGCTCGACGAATCGACGAACCGTCGCTTGCCACGCGTTCAGTGACCTATCAATTAGGTTTACAGAGGGTTAAAAGAGATCAAACCCAACTATTTACAAAACCCCCATTTTTGAAGCCCTAGATGCCATTACCACTAAATACTCCAAATTCATCCAAGATTTAGGTAATAATTATCTCATTAGCATCCTAGGATTCCAAACATACCATTTCTAGAGATCAAAACCCATGATCTATGAATGAAGACCCATTTTAAGCCCTAGGTTTACAACTAGGCTAAATCCACCATTAAAGCTTAGAATTCAAGCATCAAACCTCTAATTAGCATGCTAGAATATCTCTAAACCCATTCTTAGAGTTCAAAACCCGAACTATAGAAAGCTACCATTGTTGAGCATCAAAAGCTTACCTTAGAGCTTGCTCCAATGGCCTAAAGAGGAAGAAGAAGAAGATGAAGCCCACTTCTTCAAGCTTTCTCCTCTATCTCCACCTTCTTGCTCCACTTCTTAGAGAGAGAAAGAGAGAGTTTTAGAGAGAGAGGGAGGGCCACGGTTGAGGGAGAATGAGAAAGAGAGAGGGCCATCCCCTCTCTTTGTCTCCAACTCATGTAACAAGTGCAATAAGCCCCCTCAACTCTTAGCCTCTCAAACAGCCCAAAATGGGCATTTTCGGGTTCGGGGACCGGTCCTCCCATGCAGGGACCGGTCCCCAATGGACCAGAAAACTGCAATTTTCAGCTTTTGCCCATTTTGCTCCGTTTCGCTCCGTTTTCACCCGTTTGACTTCCGATTCGTCTCAAATCGAACCGAGACTCTCAAAACATGATTTCGAGCGTATTTACATCATGTTTTCATCCCTGCAAATGCCGGATTTAGTTTGCGGCACAACGTATCCTTTCGGGTCCCGTTTACACGCCTACGCGCACCGAAACGCTCGAATGCTTCCGAGCTTCACCGAACTTCATCGGAACCATTCAAATGGCTTTCCAACCAAATGTACACCGTAACCTCATGATTTTAGAAGTCCGGTACCTTACATCCTCCCCTCCTTAATAAGAGTTTCGTCCTTGAAACTCAAACAACCCGAACTCCAATTCACACCTCCATTTACTCATCGAGTAATCGGGGGTTGCAATGCACTTTCGCATCTCGGAGTGGTCTTTCACTCATTGGAACTATTTAAAGGTTCGCTAAGGAGGATGTGAGGCCAACTTCACTCACATTGGCTAAACGCAACTCCAAAAGTGCATTACTACCTTCGCAAGCCATGGCGGCAGCGCAAGTCGATATATGACGACCCCTAGTGCTCCAACACCACTCGCTATAGAATCTAAGGATTACACTCCAATCCGATCACCGGCATTGCCTAAAAGCAATATCATTGGTGCGTCGACCAATCGCGAGTGCTTCAATCCTCGACTAGATCCTTGCTCCATCACGAGATAGCCCACTCTAGCACATCTCGAATCTCAATCCTTGAATGAGCATTATCCGCAGGCTCCAATCCATTGGAGAGCATCAACTTCAATCCTCACGTGGCTATCCACCATCTAAGCGTCTCCTAGAGATCACTTTACTTCTAATCCCATTTGCCATGGCCAACGTCAAGCTTGCTCTCACAACGAATTTACCTAAGCACCCGTTCGCAAATCCCGGCCAAACCTCTCAATAGAGTTGTCGACTAAATCGCTTATCTCGGTTTCCACAGGTGGACTACAGGCCACCAATCTTACGTAGGTCTACCGCCTATCCTGTCTCGATACTCGTACTGTCTCTCGCTCGCAAGCGCAGACCCAATTATAACCGGACGAAATTCTCACTTAGGAATTCGCACACACTTGAACCAGGGGTAATTATGACCCCAAACTCAATCAAGTCCTCGGGTTGGGTCACTACACACTCGGTGTATCCTCGATCTTATGATCAAATACGTGGCATTTCACGCTCCCGGGTCTAAGCTCGGACTACCAACCTGACCAAACTATGCCCTACCCATAGGTATCAGGCCGCTGTCACTTGCAGCTGACTGCGCCTACCTAAAGGGCCCAGGCTTCACAGTCCACAATTGGTCTAGATACGGGTCGTCTTCAAGCACTACCCGCCGTTGTCGTCTTACACGACATACTCCATGAGTTACACGTACCATTACCGGCTCCTAAGTGCCTAAGCACCTAGTGTGAGCCACCAGCCCTACGAGTGTTCCATGGCCCGCTTCACACTTAGCAACGCTAAAGTGCTACAGCCAACACACTCTCTCGCTGAAGCAAATCCGTACTCTATGAGTATCTTCACTCGCACGTCGTATGCCTCTCTAGCGCTCTACTCTAAATTCGAGCCTTAGGCACTTCTGCCCTAGCACATGGCCACACAAGCATGACTCAGCCATCTCAATTCGAGGCCGTAACTCGATAATCAACCAACCACTCTCTCAGCAGTGATCCTACTTTCACTGTTCAAACTATCGGAACTACATCCGAGACACTCGAATTGCTCGGTTATGCACAAGTATCACGGCTCAACTCTCGCAACCAACTACCTGTTGTCTTGAGAGTCGCTTCACCGTTTTGTCTTTCCCACGAGTCTCACTTCCTGTCTAGAATCCACTACTAGTAATTTGCTAGTACCGTCTAGCCCTCCATCTACTCCAGCAAGCGTTACACCCTCACGTGCAAGCATGCTCGGGTATTTACACTTGCCCGTCTCTTTGGTTCTTGCTACGTTGATGTACCAACGGTAGTAAGCGACTACATGATAATTGCATGCAAGGTCCCCCGACTAGGGCCGCGTAATCACGGTCACTCAGTGCCCACCGCGAACCCTTCATTGTCGCTTCCTTACCACTCGTTCTCTAGACCACTCTGTAGACTTCACATCCACAAACTATCTCGGAGAGGAAGAGGCTACCGCCTACAACACGACCCTGCAATCAACTGCACGAACGCCTATCTCACCACGCAACGCACACTACCGTGCTCGGTGAGAACTCCCACAATCCCGCATCTCAAGGAAGTCAACAAAGGCACCTCCGAGGTTCGGGATTGCGATTGAACTCAAGAATGTGCATTGCCCCAAACTGGGCAATTTCGAGCTACGGGGACCGGTCCTTGCCCGAGAGATCGGTCCTCGGGAGACCGGTTCCTGCTGAGAGACCGGTTCCCGAGAGGGGCATTTTCGGGACTCAGTCAATTTTTTGCTTCTCGCCGATTTCGCACACGGGGGGACCGGTCCCTCAGATCCAGGGACTGGTTGCATGAAGCAACCCCGCAACCATTGGCTACGGGGACTTGTCCCTCTCTGCCAGGGACCGGTCCCCGAGAGCAACTCCGCTAAGTGCAGACTTTACACTATTTGCTCTCGTGGACTCCAACTCGAACGCACTTTTGGTGAGTTAGACATCTTCGGTGTAACACACTGGACCATTGCAAATTGCGAGGTTTGAGTGATTGGTTGTGTTCCAAGCTTTTTCACACTTTGTGGAGGGTCGTAGACAGTGTTCCGACCTGTGGTTCGAGTCCCGAGAATTGAGGTTTAAAGCCTAGCACCAAAACCCGAAAAATCGAATTTTTGGTTAGCTCTCGGGTAGCCTTCAGAGGGCTGTGTACCGGTACGGGGTGATGGCTGTACCGGTACAGCCATCAACATTGGCTGCTTCTCAGCCAACCCGAGGCTCGGGTTTGGCAGTTTTGTGGGAGGTGTACCGGTACGTGGGCCCGTGTACCGGTACGCAGAGACAGTTTTGAGCAGTTTGAACTGCAGGGGGTTTTTCGCGATTGTGGCATCTCTATTTGTATCACCCACGCCCCTAGAGCTCCCCTGAGCTTGGCACCTGTAGGGAGAAGAGGTAAGGGAGCCTTCACACCCTCCCTCTCCATTTCTTTGATTTTGGTTGGGTTTTTAAGAGATTAAACCCCCTCTTTTGCTCTCTTTTGCTTCTTTGGAGGCTTCTTCACCCTTGGAGCTTGGACTTGAGGCTTGGTGAGGGTGGATCCTTGAAGTTTGAGAACCTTGAGCTTGGATTGAAGCTTCTAAGAGGTTGGTAGCTTATTCTCTCCCTCTAGATTTTGGTTTTGATGCTTTATAGTAGATGGAACCCTAAAATGAGAACTTAGGGTTTATTTTGGGCGTTTCGAATCTAGGGCTTTTGGAGCTAGATTCTTTGGTTTAGAACCTTCCTTGGGCTTGGATTGGAAGGGTTCTAGCTCTCTTTTGGAGCTTTGGAAGAGATTTCTTCTCTTGAGGTGAGTTTTGGCCCCTTTTGCTTCTAGGTTAATGTTTGATCTTATAGTTGATCGTAATGCCCGTGTATCTTTTCGCTCAGTACTTTTAGGATATTTTGAGACTCATGGACAACTTCGTTCGGCGAAACAAGGCACTACGCGACGGTTCGGTGGGTTTGACCTAGCCACACAATGAAAAAACCTCATTGTGTGATGATTTAAAGTATTGTAAATGAAAAAGCAATGGCATATTCTTGTTATATGTATTTATTGTGAATTTTAGAATGCTTAAAATGCCTATGTTACATATAGTGCAATTTTGGACTTCTATGTAATAGAGAGTCGCATATGAAGCTTATGGTTGATTGTTTAGCATTCTCATGTTGGGCCATGTTCCTTATAATGAAAATAAGCTTTGATTCATGTATTTAAACCTAGGTTTATTTGAGACATGAAAGATGACAAAATTGCCATATAGAGGCATCGAACTAGAATGTATGTGAATTAGAGAGCTAATGTCATCAAGCGGCATTGAGCTCGGGATATGTGTGAACCTAGTGGTTAGGGCCATTGAGGGATTTGGATTATGTTGAACATTAAATTGTCTAAGTGTCATCAAGGGGCACTAGGCGTAGTGAATGTTAGAACTTCACCTTGTGACTTAAACTAGATTTTCGGGATGCTAGTGACGATACCATGTTAGAGACATGAGGATTGGATACTTGAGACGTTGACTATGCTTGTTTGCCATTTGTGCTCATTCGCACATGCTTATGAGGGTCGCTCCCTACAAGCCGGCACTCCGGAGTTAGCCTACGCGACTTATGTTCGCTCGTGCGGTATTGAGAAGCCTACGGGGTCGAGTGGGACAGACACATTCCAAGAGTGGGGATGTTCGGCTACCACAGGCACTTAGGCGGCACAAGCTCGACTACCTTTGGTAGGTCTTTAATTGGAAATGGAAATCGACACAGTGTTGAGAATGTATAATCACTACTAGATAGGCTTAGTAGTTGGATTACTTAACATGCTCATGACATAGCATTGGGATATATATAGTATACTTGCCTGTTTCATTCATTACATCATAGTATACTGGGTTGCTTTGATAGAGCTTACTCCTTATGCATTGGACATATTATCTTATGATAGCGTAGATGTACATCCCCATGACATCATGCTTACTTGAGACATAGTAGTATAGCATTTTATTTATGCTTTCTTTCAGCAGTTCTTATACTCGCTCTTTATTGCTTATTATTATTGTCGTTACTTACTCTTTTCTTTTGGGACCTAGTGGTGCATTGAGCTGAGGTCAGTAATTGCCCACTGGGAACTATAAATTATAGTTCTCACGCCCTCTGTTTTATGTTTTCTTTCAGAGCCTTCCACGCCGGAAGAGGCTAGGGACCGAGGGAAGGGCGTGGCTTCGAGCTAGCTCTTCAGCGAGTGACGAGTCGCTAGGTGGTCTACCTCTCGATGTTTTTATTTTGGAGAGGTTGAGAGCTGTACCAGTGTACTAGAGACCACCCCATTTGTGTACTTTTGGACAGATATTGTATTACTTTATATTTTACTTCTATGGTTTAGTTGTGATCTTTGTACTCTCTCCTTATAGATGATAAAATTATATTTGCTCTGATATCTCTAGTTGTAGATTATTTCTTGCTTTTACTTTCGTTTTTATTGTAGACGCCTTGTATGTGTAGACATATGGCGGGTCTGGGCGCGCTCCCGAGAGGGCCTCTGCCGATCCCGGGGCGTGACAGATTAATTTGGTATCAGAGCCTAGGGTTGAGTCTTAAAGGACCTTGCAAACCTTAGGCCAGTTGGATTATAGAAAATAGGCTCGCGAGAGACGAGGTCCAATTGAATTGTTAGCGAAAGTATTTCGATTGGGTTTGAAGATAACTCTAAAAAGTTAGAGTTCGATCGGAGTGTATGACTTCTAACTTCGCGGAGGGTTACGTTGGCGGCAGACAACGTAACATCGGGAGTTAGTAGTGAAGGACACTTTCTTACTTTCGCATGATTTGAGTACTTACTTATTTGAGCGGGGATGCGATAGCGTGGGTTACTAACTTGCGCTTTTATGTTTTGTAGTGACGATGCCGGTTACACGCTCCCAGTCTGCCGGGGCGGATGATGCAGCACACCCTAAGGAGGTCGAGACCTCCGCTACTTCCGGATCTAGTGAGGTCCGTGACTTGAGGACCCAGCTTGCAGTTCTCACTGATCTGTTGGCGCAGCAGACGGCAGTGGCGCAGTGACAGGCTGAGGTGGCTCAGCGACAGGAGGCGCGGATGAAGCAACTTGAGGACCTCCTACTCCAGCAGGCGGCAGCTTCGAGGGAGACCCAGGTTCCCACACCGCCAGCACCCATGGTGGACATCGCACCGAGAGCGCAGTCCCCCGCGCCCAGTTCTTCCCGTGCGGCACCGGCAACCACACCTCGGGAGGAGGTGGCTGCGGCACACCCAGTTCAGAGACCGGCCACGGGGGCGGCTTTCCTCGTGAGGGCCGAGGGAGCCGAGCGGGATCGACTCATGGATCGCCTCAGTGAGTTCAGGAGGTGCAGCCCAAGGACGTTTGATGGCGAGAACGTCGACCACTGGATTGTTGAGAAGTAGTTGATGCACATGGAGAAGCTTTTTCGAGACACCTTTGTGGAGGAGCGGGACAGAGTTTGGCTTGCCACTCACTTTCTTGACGGCGAGGCCTACCGTTGGTGGTTGGATATTCAGGACAACCCCAACACCGACTTGGCAGCGATTACTTGGACGAGGTTCAAGGAGCTTCTTCTAGCGCATTACTTTCCGACCAGCGTCAAGAGGAAGATGGAGCAGGATTTGCGCAGCTTGCGCCAGGACGAGCGAACAGTGGCCGAGTACGAGAG
Organism: Ananas comosus; assembly: GCF_001540865.1. NCBI lineage: Eukaryota > Viridiplantae > Streptophyta > Magnoliopsida > Poales > Bromeliaceae > Ananas > Ananas comosus. Next base: position 2,930,229 of record NC_033644.1, on the reverse strand, counting down.
GGAGTTCTCCCGGCTACTTCACTGTGTACCGTTTGTTGTGAGGGATGACGAGGACAAGGCCCGTATTTTTTAGCGCGGTTTGCGGCCTTCTATCTTCCGGTTGGTGTAGTCTTCCAACCTCCAGACCTATCGGGAGGTTGTGGATCGAGCGTTGATAGTGGAGGCAGGAGCGGTGGATCTGCAGGAGCGTCGCGAGAGCTCGGAGAAAGGGAAGGGCAAGAGGCCTCTAGCTGAGGGTGCGAGTCAGACGCACTCACGGAGGCCGCTGAGGCACCCCAGGAGCCGGAGCCAGTCGCGAGGACGTGGCTCGTCTACTCAGCGAGGAGGACCCGATCGTCGCCAGGCTCCCCGCTGCGTGATCTGTGGTGGTCCCCACTACCGGCGATAGTGTTCACGCAGCCGGGGCAGGTGCTTCCTGTGTGGCCAGGAGGGCCACTTCCAGTCGGACTGTCCGAGGAGTCCATTGCCAGCGCCATCTTCGGCATCTGCACCAGCATCGCCAGGTCCCAGCCAGGGGACATCTTCCGCGCATCACCAGGTCGGACGGCCACCTGTTCAGCGACAGGCGGAGGGGTCACGACAGGCCCCGAGCGGCCGCATGTATGCGGCCCAGACTGAGGAGGCGGCGGCAGCCGAGAATGTGGTCGCAGGTATTATTTTACTTTATGGTATTCGAGTTAGAGCATTGTTTGATACCGGTGCATCGCATTCATTCATAAACCGACTGTTTGCCGAGTTGCATGGCATCCCACTTGTATCCTTGTTGCATCCGGGACGAGTTGTTGTACCCGATCATTCTTTGGACATTCGGGAGTTTTGCCCCAGTTGCCCTGTTCGGGTTGGAGATTGGATCATGCCCGCGGACTTGCTAGCTTTGCATAAACTCGGGGAGTTTGATGTTGTGTTGGGCATGGATTGGTTGACCAAGTACTTTGCCACCATCGATTGCAAGGATCGAACGGTGACGTTTAGAGAGCCGGGGCAGGCGGAGGTTGTGTACCGAGGATGCCAGAGTTCACTTTTTGCGATGACGATTAGCTCTTCTCGAGCTCGGCAGTTAATAGGTAGAGGCTGTGTAGCCTACTTGGCTACTGTTGTGTTGCGAGGTGAGGATGACGCCCCTAGGATTGAGGATATCCCCGTAATGCGGGAGTTTGGAGATGTGTTTCCAGCGGAGCTTTCAGGCATGCCACCTGACAGGGAGATTGAGTTTGTGGTAGATCTCGTTCCCGGGACTACTCCAATCTCAAAGGCACCCTATAGGATGGCACCAGCAGAATTGAGAGAGCTGAAGGCACAGTTACAGGATCTTCTAGACAAGGGTTTTGTGCGACCAAGTGTGTCACCTTGGGGAGCACCGGTCCTATTTGTGAAGAAGAATGATGGATCACTTCGTTTGTGCGTGGACTATCGTGAACTTAACAAAGTCATGATCAAGAACAAGTATCCATTACCGAGGATTGATGATCTATTTCATCAGCTCCAGGGATCTTGTGTGTATTCCAAGATCGACTTGCAGTCGGGATACCACCAGTTGAGGATCAGACCTGAGGATGTATCGAAGACGGCTTTTAGAACACGGTATGGACATTATGAGTTTACCGTTATGCCGTTGGGCTTACTAATGCCCCGGCAACTTTTATGGATTTAATGAACCGTGTTTTCAAGCCTTATTTAGACAGGTTCGTCGTGGTGTTCATCGACGACATTTTGGTCTATTCCCGAAGTGATGCGGATCACGAGGAACACTTGAGACTAGTATTTCAAGTGCTTCGGAAAAAGAAGCTTTATGCCAAGTTGAAAAAGTGTGAGTTTTGGCTTAGAGAGGTGGCATTCTTGGGCCATTTGATTTCAGGATCAGGATAGCTGTGGATCCTAGGAAAATTGAAGCTATCAAGGATTGGCCGAGGCCGACGAGCGTGACTGAGATACGAAGCTTCATTGGTTTGGCCGGCTACTACCGGCGGTTTGTCGAGGGATTTGCAAAGTTGTCTACCCCCCTCACGAGGCTCACGCATAAAGGCACCAAGTTCATTTGGAATGATGCGTGTGAAAGGAGCTTCCAGGAGTTGAAACAGAGATTAACGACCGCCCCGATCCTTACCTTGCCGACAGCTAGAGCAGGGTATGTGATTTATAGTGATGCTTCCTTTAACGGATTGGGCTATGTTTTGATGCAGGACGGAAAAGTGATCGCGTATGCATCTCGCCAATTGAAGGATTATGAAAGGAATTACCCTACTCACGACTTAGAGTTGGCAGCCGTGGTCTTTGCATTGAAGCTATGGCGCCACTACTTATACGGCGAGCGATGCGAAGTATATACGGATCACAAGAGCTTAAAATATCTATTCACTCAGAAGGAGTTGAACTTGAGGCAGCGCAGATGGTTGGAGCTACTCAAGGATTATGATTTGACGATACTCTACCACCCAGGCAAGGCTAACGTGGTGGCTGATGCGCTAAGTAGGAAATCGACGGAAAACTTAGCGATGCTTGTGGTTACTCAACCGCCGTTGATCGAGCAGATGAAGCGGTTGGAGTTGGAGGTGGTGGCTCCTGATACACCTTTGAGGCTGATGACTTTGGCGGTGCAACCTACTCTTTTGGAGAGGATCAGGGAAAAGCAAACTCACGATGTAGAGTTGCAAAAGATTCAAGCTAAGATGGTTGATGGTTGCACCGGTGACTTCACTTTAGACGGTGTGGGATTTATGCGTTTTCGCTGACGACTTTGTGTACCGGCGTACTTGGGCATTAAAGAGGATATTCTTCATGAAGCACACCGAGCACCGTATGCTATACATCCGGGAGGCACCAAGATGTACAAGGACTTGAAGTTGCTTTATTGGTGGCCCGGGGTGAAAAAGGATGTTGGTGAGTTTGTTGCTAGATGCTTAACTTGCCAACAGGTGAAAGCTGAGCACCGAGTTCCTATGGGAAAGCTGCAGAGTTTACCGATACCCGTATAGAAATGGGAGAAGATCACTATGGACTTTGTGATGGGATTGCCCCGCTCGCAGGCCGGGCATGACGCTATTTGGGTGATTGTGGATAGATTGACGAAATCAGGACATTTCATACCTGTCCACACTACTTGGACTGGTGAGAGACTCGCACAGGTTTATTTGGAGAGATTGTGCGATTGCACGGGGTGCCTACTTCTATAGTATCGGATCGAGACCCCCGTTTTGTATCCCACTTTTGGAGGAGCTTACAGGATGCTCTGGGTACGCGCTTGGACTTCAGTACTGCTTTCCACCCCCTGAGTGACGGGCAGTCGGAGCGTACGATACAGACTCTCGAGGATATGCTTCGAGCTTGTGTGATTCACTTCTAGGGAGGATGGTCGCAGCATCTACCGATGGCAGAGTTTGCTTATAACAACAGTTATCAAGCAAGCATCAAGATGGCACCGTTCGAGGCACTCTATGGACGGAAGTGTAGATCGCCACTTCATTGGAGTGAAGTTGGCGAGAGATTGGCTTTAGGCCCTGATGTGCTCCAGGAAGCAGAGGACAAGGTTCGCATTGCNAGTTTCGTTACGCTTGGAACAGGAGACGAAGGACCTCGTGTAGTCCCGGATTTCGGTTAGAGAGCGGTTGAAGTGAGGTTACTTCACCGCTAGATGTGAAGGCAGGTATCTCACGGAGCTTAGCGACTGTTGACGGCCCAGAGTAGGCAAAAGAGTTATGCTGACAAGCGGCGACGAGACTTGGAGTTTCAGATTGGAGACCATGTCTTCTTAAAAGTCTCGTCGACTCGAGGGATTAGAAGATTTGGAATCCGGGGTAAGTTGAGCCCCCGATACATTGGACCATATGAGGTTTTGGAGCGTGTAGGCCCGGTAGCATATAGACTTGCTCTACCGCTGAACCTATCGGTGCACACAATGTATTCCATGTATCGGTCTTTCGGAGGTACATCCACGACCCAGCTCATGTTGTGGACGCTACGCCTTTGGAGCTGAGAGAGGACTTAAGCTTTGAGGAGCAACCTTTGAGGATTTTGGCTCGCGAGGTGAAAAGATTACGGAACCGAAAAATTTCTTACGTGAAGGTGCTTTTGAGCAACCACGACGAGCGCGAGGCCACTTGGGAGCTGGAGAGCGCACTGAGGGAGCCCTATCCCCATCTTTTTCAGATGGAGGCTTGAGGTACTTGTCATTTCGAGTTTCGCGGACGAAACTCCTTTTTAGGAGGGGTGAATGTAACACACTGGACCATTGCAAATTGCGAGGTTCGAGTGATTGGTTGTGTTCCGAGCTTTTCCACACTTTGTGGAGGGTCGTAGACAGTGTTCCGACCCGTGGTTCGAGTCCCGAGAATTGAGGTTTAAAGTCTAGCACCAAAACCCGAAAAATCGAATTTTTGGTTAGCTCTCGGGTAGCCTTCAGAGGGCTGTGTACCGGTACGGGGTGATGGCTATACCGGTATAGCCATCAACATTGGCTGCTTCTCAGCCAACCCGAGGCTCGGGTTTGGCAGTTTCGTGGGAGGTGTACCGGTACGTGGGCCCGTGTACCGGTACGCAGAGATAGTTTTGAGCAGTTTGAACTGCAGGGGGTTTTTCGCGATTGTGGCATCTCTATTTGTATCACCCACGCCCCTAGAGCTCCCCTGAGCTTGGCACCTGCAGGGAGAAGAGGTAAGGGAGCCTTCACACCCTCCCTCTCCATTTCTTTGATTTTGGTTGGGTTTTTAAGAGATTAAACCCCCTTTTTTGCTCTCTTTTGCTTCTTTTGAGGCTTCTTCACCCTTGGAGCTTGGACTTGAGGCTTGGTGAGGGTGGATCCTTGAAGTTTGAGAACCTTGAGCTTAGATTGAAGCTTCTAAGAGGTTGGTGGCTTATTCTCTCCCTGTAGATTTTGGTTTTGATGCTTTATAGTAGATGGAACCCTAGAATGAGAACTTAGGGTTTATTTTGGGCGTTTCGAATTTAGGGCTTTTGGAGCTAGATTCTTTGGTTTAGAACCTTCCTTGGGCTTGGATTGGAAGGGTTCAAGCTCTCTTTTGGAGCTTTGGAAGAGATTTCTTCTTTTGAGGTGAGTTTTGGCCCCTTTTGCTTCTAGGTTAATGTTTGATCTTATAGTTGATCGTAATGCCCGTGTATCTCTGTAGCACACTAGATCTTTGTAAATTGCGAAGTTCGAGTGTTCGATATGTATTCCGAACTTTTCCACACTTGGTGGAGGGCCGTCGATGGTATACCGGCCTAAAAGTTCGATCTCTAAAGTTTTGGCTAGTCCTGAGAGTTTTCACTCTCGGGGACCGGTCCCTGATATGAGAGACCGGTCCCCTCAGCACAGTGCTGCGCAACTGGCGAGGCAACCGGTCCCTGGCAGTCGAGACCGGTCCCCGAGCGCGTCTGCGCGGGGAGAGACCGGTCCCGCGCAGGGAGAGACCGGTTCCCGAACATTGGTTTTTCGGGTTCGCAGCGAGAGACCGGTCCCTGCTGGGGAGAGACCGGTCCCTCTGGGCGAAAACTGCCCAGTTCGGGCTGATGTAAATTTGAGTTTTTGAGGGGCTTATCAGGATTTTGTTACTTTAGAGGCTATAGAGAGCCTTTCTCCTCTCTCTTTCCCTCATTTCTCTCAGCCCTTTGCACTCTAGATAGAGAAGAAGAAGGAGAGAAAGGAGAAAAAGAAGAAGAGGAGGAGAAGGAGATCAAGCTTGGAGGCCTTGAAGCACCAACCCTTCTCTCTTCTCACCCTTGGTGGCTTGGAGCTTGCGGTTGGAGCTTGGTGGTGGGCCAATCTTCAACCTAGGAGGATTTTGGACTTGGTTTGGAGCTTTCTAGAGGTATGTGACTAGTTCTTCTCCTCTAGATCCTAATTTTGGAGCTTTTTGCTTGATGAAACCCTAGATTGGGGTTCTAGGGTTAGATTTGGGGCTTTTTGGATTTGAGGGCTTTGAAACCTATTTGATGAGTTTAGAACCTTTGTTTAGGTTTGATTGGAAGGACTCTAGCTCCCATTTGAAGATTGTGAGAGCTTTCTTCGCAATCGGTGAGTTTTCTTCAACCCTAGCCCTAAATGCTTAATGATTGAGCTTAGCGTCGTTCGTTTCGACTAAGTGAGACTTGTTTTCATACCTCTAGGGTACTAGGAGGCTAGAGGACACCTTCGTTGGGGCAAACGAAGGGTTTCGTTTACCGTTGGTGGGTTTGACTTCATGAAAATGGGGCAAAATGGCCCCTATGCTTTCTAAATTCTTCGTAAAGTATTTTTGAATGCAAATCCGTGTTAAACATGATTTATGTGAACTTCGGAACCCTTAAAATGCATGCATTATGTATCATAAAATTTGCACTCTATATAGTAGAGCTATAGGTGTTGATTGCATGCATTGTGGATGGTGTTTGATTTTGCAAGTGAGAACATGTCTCTTTGCTAGAATTGAGTGGGATTGCATCGTGAACATATTAATGCCACGCTTGGAACTCGTTGAACAAAAGTGTCATAAAGGGGCACTTGGAATTAGTAAACTATGAAAATGCAATTTAGAGACAGGATGACATAGAGATAGGCCTTTGGGACATTCGATACATTCCATGTTATTAGACATGAGGACTTGGTACTTGTGACTAGACATATGACTATTTGCCATTGTGCTCATTTGCACATGCTTGTGAGGGTCGCTCCCTACAAGCTGGCACTCCGGAGATAGCCATCGCGATTCATATTCGCCGTGCGGGATTGGGCGCCGAAATGGATTGCCGTGGGCCAGGCTCATCCCTAGGGTGGGGATGATGACTACCACGGGGCCACTAGGCTCGGCACCGGCCAGACAGCCTACGAGTGGGTCTCAGGGCCTTAGACAGCCTTCGGGTGGGTCTCTTCATATTTGACTTCGGGTACTTCACTATGACATGTGGACAGATGACGGCTTAGTATATTGACTAAAATAGCTTTCTTACTTATGCCAAATTCATGCTAAGTAGAAGTAGCCTATGGTAGCAAGCATTCATGTTTAATTGTCAGTTGCATTTACTGCTTTTATTGTACTCATACACTGACCTTCTTTTTGTAGCTTTTGGGTCTCGTGGTGCAGTTCACTGAAGTCAGTAATTGCCCACTGGGAACTATTTTTAATAGTTCTCACGCCCCCGTTTGTGGTTTTCATTTCAGAGCCTTCTGCACAGGCGAGCACGGGATCGCGGCAAGGGGATCGCCTAGCTAGTTAGGCCGCAGAGCTTGTGTTTACCCTAGGTGGTTTTTTGTCATTCTTTTGTACTAGAGAGAGTGAGAGGTTTTTGTATCCATGTATAGAGACCACCCATGACTCTTTCCTTTAGCACTTGTATTTGGAATTTTCTTTGTACTGACTTTATGTTTTACTTAGTATATTTCAGCTTTATACTTCTTACCTGGATGTAGAAACTAAAACTTAACATGCTCTGATACTCCTAGATGTTCTCTATTACTGCTTTATTATCCGTGTTTTAGACGCCTTATATGTTTAGACGTATGCGGGTCTGGGCACGTGCTGGCGGCTTCCGCTGGTCCGGGGCGTGACAATCTCTTCGTTCAATACTTTTAGGGTATTTTGAGACCGTGGACAACTTCGTTCGGCGTAAACGAGCACTGCGCGATGGTTCGGTGGTTTGACCTAGCCACAATGAGAAAATCTCATTGTTGATGATTTAAGTGTTGTAAAATGAAAAGCATGCATATTCTTGTTATATGTATTTATATTGTGAATTTTGAATGCTTAAATTCCTATGTTACATATTAGTGCAATTTTGACTTCTTGTATAGAGAGTCGCATATGAAGCTTATGGTTGATTGTTTAGCAATTCTCATGTTGGCCATGTTCCTTATAATGAAATAAGCTTTGATTCATATATTTAAACCTAGGTTTATTTGAGACATGAAAATAACAAATTGCCATATAAGAGGCATCGAACTAGAATGTATTGTGAATTAAGAGCTAATGTCATCAAGCGCATTGAGCTCGGTATGTGTGAACTAGTGTTAGGCCATTGAGGGATTTGATTATGTTGAACATTAAATTGTCTAAGTGTCATCAAGGGGCACTAGGCGTAGTGAATGTTAGAATTCACCCTTGTGACTTAACTAGATTTGGGATGCTAGTGACGATACCATGTTAAGACATGAGGATTGGATACTTGAGACGTTGACTATGCTTGTTTGCCATTTGTGCTCATTCGCACATGCTTATGAGGGCGCTCCCTAAAGCCGGCACTCCGGAGTTAGCCTACGCGACTTATGTTCGCTGTGCGGTATTGAGAAGCCAGCGGTCGACGTGGGACATACACATTCCAAGAGTGGGGATGTTGGGCTACCATAGGCCACTTAGGCGGCAACAGCTGGACTAACTTGGTAGGTCCTTAATTGGAAATGGAAATCGAGCACAAGTGTTGAGATGTATAATCACTACTAGATAGGCTTAGTAGTTGGATTACTTGACATGCTCAATGACAAGGCATTGGATACTATATATAGTATAACTTGCTTGTTTCATTCATTACATCATAGTATACTGGGTGCTTTGATAGAGCTTACTCCTATGCATTGGACATATTATCTTATGATAGCGTAGATGTTACATCCCCTGATATCATGCTTACTTGAAACATAAGTAGTATAGCATTTCATTTATGCTTTCTTTCAGCAGTTCTTATACTCGCTCTTTATTGCTTATTATTATTGTCGTTACTTACCCTTTTCTTTTGGGGCCTAGTGGTGCATTGAGCTGAGGTCAGTAATTGCCCACTGGGAACTATAAATTATAGTTCTCACGCCCTCTGTTTTATGTTTTCTTTCAGAGCCTTCCACGCCGGGAGAGGCTAGGGACCGAGGGAAGGGCGTGGCTTCGAGCTAGCTCTTCAGCGAGTGACGAGTCGCTAGGTGGTCTACCTCTCGATGTTTTTATTTTGAAGAGGTTGAGAGCTGTACCAGTGTACTAGAGACCACCCCTTTTGTGTACTTTTGGACAGATATTGTATTCCCTTATATTTTACTTCTATGGTTTAGTTGTGATCTTTGTACTCTCTCCTTATAGATGATAGAATTATATTTGCTCTGATATCTCTAGTTGTAGATTATTTTTGCTTTTACTTCCGCTTTTATTGTAGACGCCTTATATGTGTAGACATATGGCGGGTCTGGGCGCGCTCCCGGGAGGGCCTCTGCCGATCCCGGGGCGTGACATTCGGCTTCTCCGAAGCCTACACACTCGACAATTAGCCGATTTTTGACGAAGTCAAATCCACGGATTTCGAGAATCCACTTTCCTTACATACACGACCTTAACAACGCCCGGCCGAAATCTCCGCACAAGCAATTCGGCCATGTCCTCATCATCCCGCACTACGTTCGGGATGCATTTCACGACAAGGGAGAACTCCCGCTCGTATCGTCTCACAGTGCAGTTTACCTGCCACAGCTTTGGAAACCTTTCTTGAAGCTTTCCTCTCTCACCGTCGGGGAAGTGAACAGAGGATACCAATCCCTGAACTCATCCCTGACCACAGAAGGGAGGCCAGGCAATCGATTCCATCGAATGCCTTTCTACCACACCTTTGCCGATTGTTTGCAAACAACGCACGGCTAGGCGTACCCCGCCTCACCCTACAACGCACAGATCCCCAAAGGGAGTCTCACTCTCGGTTCGTCACCAGCAACTTGCCGGTACTGACTAATCACCAATCCCCTTTAGGTGACATACTACTACAACCTATGCATACTAGAGTAGGTACACTAACCCACGTCCTGGTCGCCACTATACTAACATATAAATAGTAGCGAAAGACCACAAAGCAAATGCATGCAATTGTTCAAACTACTTCTTGCTAGAATATATGATTGCTTTAATTAAATCATACCTGCGGTAGCATCACCAACACCAGCAGGTTCCTCGACTTGATCCGCGCATCCAGGGCCGCTTGGCGCTCCCTGAGAATCCTCCGGCTGCTCGACCACCCCTAGCTCTCCAGACTGTTCCACAGGCTGCACATCCACCATCTGTCCCGAAGAGGTGAATGTCGTCGCTGTCGGCAGGAGTCGTCCATCGCCCAAGGGGCAACTATATTGCACGTGGCCAAACTACCCACAACGAAAACACCTTCCCTTTTGCAGCGCACACCGCCGCGCCTGGTGGGATCCTCCACAAATCACACACCCCGCAGATACGGCAGTAGCAGACGGAACTCCACCAAACTGTCGCTGAATCTCTGGGGCGGATGCAACTGACGGGGCAGGTGGCACTCCTTCCGCGCACTGACGGGCCATATGTCCCGCCTCACCACACCTGAAGCATCGTCCCGCCCGATGCTCACAAGTCCCTGCGCGATGCTCTCCACCGCAAAACACACATCGCTGAGGTGCTTGGCTAACAGACCGTCTCTTTTGGTACTTCGGGGCCTTTTTGGAACTAGACTGTTCCCCCAAACCACCACCAGGCCGTTTCTTCACTCCACTCTCCTTGAACGCCTCGCGTTCCTGCCTCACTTCCCCAGCTGCCGCATCGAGTATCGTAGGACCCGAAGCCGCCAGAGGAACACTAGCCGGCAGGGGATGTGCCACCGCCGGAGTCACCAAAATGCTCACGCCCTCAGGCGCATTAGGCGCGCGAGCCGAGGGCGCAGACGGACCATGGCCTTCAGTTGCCGTCACGGCCGCCGTCGCCACTTGTCGCTCCAAAAGCTCTTGGAGCCGCTCGATCTGACTTCCTTGGCGTTGAATCACTCCGATAAGCGTAGTCACCCGCGCTCGTAATTCTTGAGCTTCACTTGACCCAGCTCGCTCAGGCACCTCAGGAGGCAGTGCCTGAACGGTTCTACGCGCGTAGTGTCTCCTTGGTGCCATTAGCTTCTGAAACACAACGACTCGGTTAATTACCTTAACCCACTAACTTCGTCGCAAATACTAGCCAACGCAACTCAATCGGGCGAAAGTCATACAAGGGTGCCTATTCTCACCACTCAGTTTCATGTTGTATGCATCCAACATGAACACTCTCGGGTGAGAATAAACAAAACCTTGAATCCACCTCTAACATCCATCTTAGAGGTTTACTAACTTGACCCAATCGATCCAAATTTCGCCACCGTATAGGTTCACGTCACTCACGCACCTATAACCTTAGGGTTCACCGTCCTAGGGTCCCCTAGGTCCATCCTAGACTTCTCTCTTTACTTGATCTTAACTACTCTAATACCACTTTTATCTGTCACGCCCCGAAATCGATACCAATTTGGTCCAGTTCGGGCGCGTCGAACAGACGCCGAACGGACAGCACCTCCCCTGTCCGCCCAAGGCCAACAGCGAGATCATGTACAACAAGTTCCCAGGAAATCACTTGAATACATACATGATCACTCAACAACTACGAGGGGAGCACAATCAGTGCTAAACAACTAAGAGCAAGATACAAGTATAAGATATACAAGTAATGATAAAGAGAGGAACATCTATCTATTACATTCATTCAGCCTTTATAATACAACTTGATTATACATTAAGCTTCTAAACATAATATAAAGCTTACATCTTCCAAAATATAAACATTAGCTTACATTCATTCCAGAATATCTCACATCCTATACATCATCTACTCTCAATGCATATAAAGGTGACTCTAATGCAGAAATAGGAAAGTAAACTAATGCAACTAGGGCGCTAGGCCCTTACCGCGATCCTCGCTGAGCAAGCTCGCGCTCGGCCCTGTAGTAAAATGGGGGGTGAGAACTAACTTCCTTAGTTCCCAGTGGGTTCGGCAGCCGACTCCGCCGGTCTCCCCACTAGGTCCAAGTGGGCACAAGTAGATAACCAGATAGATAGGTAGATAAAAAGCAAAGCTGTAAAGACAGGATAGTAAAGCTACACTACTATGCCCGAATCATAAACATATGAATGCATGTACAATGAAATGGTAAGCAACTAACCTGTCATCATGTCCAAAAAGTAAAGCTATGTACTTGTTCATCAATCTCATTTACTTGTTTATTAATCTCGTGGCTTCCCTGAAGGCTCGCCTACTGCTCACTAGCCATGTCGAAGGTAGGGGGGGTCAACTCGCACTACGAACCGAGACCATCTGCCGGGACCCAAAATAGGCCATCCCTTGGGACCCAAAATAGGCCATCCCATGTGACCAACTCCGGAGCGCACTTCTTGTGTGGGGCTTCCATCACAAGTTAAAAAAAATAGACCGTGAGCATGATCCAATCCTCTCCACTCGAGGGTACCCTATCCTCTAGGTTTACTATCATCATATAGTCCATAAGTGTCGTATACACTAAGTTTGACATGTATCACTTGTTTTCTTATACACTATCAACTAGATTGCCACTCGTTCATTGTTTACTATCGACTAAATGCCACTCGTTCTTTGTTTAACATTAAACCAACCATTGAGCCCATCTTTTTCTCTGCACTATAGGATTCACAAGTCTCGACCCAATCCTTATCAATCCACTATATCAAGTATCCAGTACATGCTACGATATCATCAAGGAAAGCATAAGGAAAGGCAATGCACAATCATCCTATAGTGCAATAATACAAGATGCAAGAATCAAAATGTACTAAGACATAGAAGGGGGCCCTGTTGCTTCGGGATGGTCACCAACCACCTTTTATCGCGTTCCGATTGCTCGTCGTCACCCGCAATCGGCCTCCCGCGGCGCACGCCGCATGGCTCGACCCCACTCACACACGACCGTCAGATGACCACCGATTTGCGATTCGTAAATTAATGGTCTTCGGTTCTTCGTTATGATGCTTGGGATGCGATCCTACGATTTATGGAAGCCGCCTCGGCTCCTCGGGTCAATACGAACCCACGAACACTTGTTTCAGCCGGAACGTCGCACCCGCTCGACGAATCGACGA